>NC_071405.1:20062731-20365069 GCF_017976375.1 Cuculus canorus
ATAGAGATAAAAGTTACTTTGGTTTCATTTCTTGCCTTTAGTAAAAAAAAAAAATATATTTTTGACAGGATATTAAATCAGCATGAAACGTGAACACTGTCAGTGTGTAGAACATACAAGGAAAATCTGTATAATCTTATTAGCTGAGGGTGATACAAATCCTTGGATTTAGCAATAGATTAAGGGAATATATATAAAAGAAATACACTTTGTGCATCAATGGGCACAGAACCAGATCATAATGTGGCCACCATGACAGTAAACTCCATCTCTGAATATTTCTGGTTTGGTTTTACTCTGACATCTTGCTCTGCTGCTGAGGTAACTGAGAACTCAATACTGTGCTAATCCTCTAAAGCCGACAGAGTACAGGCACAGACTGGCCACAGGCTTCAGCAGACTGAAAATACTCATCTTTGGAGACACATGCTAAAATAGTCTCTTCTGAGTTCTCTATTTTCCAAGCTAAATTACCAAAACAATCAGGACCAAAACAACGTTGGGATAGGCTTCCATGACTAGTAATAAATCAGGAGAAGAATTTTTTCACCCATGTTGAACTTAAGATTATGAGTCTGATTATTGTCTTGTCAAAGCCTTCACTGACTTTCAGAGGACCAAAAGAGCAGTTAAGATCCTTTTACTGACCTGGTCCTTAGAGCAAATTTTTCAATGAAGACAGTAAAATAAATTTTCACAATTTATTTCTAAAAAGTCTGTAGTAATGCCTTCTAATACTGGAAACACATACAGAGTTTTCTCTGTCTCTTCTTTGGCTTTTGCATCTTTTTCTAGCTTTATGTCAGTTTTAGTACTTTAAACTAGTTTAGTAAAAGTGCCAAAATCAGTAATTAATTCCTGACAGAAGGCCCAGTACTGCTTACCTGCAATTTGGTTGTAGTCAAAGAAAGTGACAGTAGCTCCTCCTTTTGACTGCAGAAGAAGCAGACTTTTCCCTTCTAATCTCAAAGTGTGTACTACATGTTTGGGAAAAAATGTATTTGATGGTATGTATAGCATTCTATATGCAAGAATTAAACTGTAAATTATGTGGAAGCTGCATTCATTGTCAAAATGTCAAAACAAGTAATTCTAATCTCATGCAGGTTTTCAGTTCTTTTTTCTTGTTTGTTTGTTCTTGTTCATTTTATATTTTGCCTGGACAAAAGATTATTGTAAAGGAAAGAATGCTTCCAATGACAGATAATTAGAGCACAGAGGAGCCAAATAAATTATGCGGTGAGTATGGGTTTCACATCTTATAGCAATAACCACCTAAATATCTTCTATCTTCAATAGTCATCTTCAGAGGGCAATTCATTTAATTTTAGGAAGGGATGAATCAGTCGCTAAAGGTACCTTCTTTCTGTTCAGTACAGAGAGGTTTGGCAGTTATCTTTTGGATAGATAAAAAGAGGTGATTGTGAGATACACTATCAGTCTTTAACAAGGCTGGGAACAGAATCTAGGAGTCCTGATAGTATAGTGTCTGCATAAGCTGCCAGACAATTCTTCCTGTCTACAATGTAGTATCTATTTTATTTTTCATGAACTTCATATATTTTATTCTATTTAACTGATGATTTCTCTCCTGGACACTTCAGAAGGCTAGTTCTTGTGATTTAGTAGTTAGAGTATTGAATTAACTTAGAAAAAATATATGAAGGTAGAAGCGATTCATGCTTCATAGATCAGTGCTATCTGAAAACCTTCAGTTGTCCCTCCGGAAAGCTAAAATGTTTCAGTTTTCTTTCTTACTAAAGTAAATTTGTGACTGACTAAGGAATAGCCATTATGTAAATGAGTCACCATTTTTCACTTCTGGTGAAATAATTAATAGCAAGGAATAGGATTGTAATACCAATAACAATGTGAGCTCATCTGTCCTTCACAAGACCTACCTGTATCTAAGCAATGCTCTGAGACACAAGATATGATATTTTGATTTTTGCAAGATTTCATTTTCATGCCAGATCTATCACCAATGGCTCCTACCTCATTAATGATTTATTTAGTTCAGTTTCAATCTATATACAGATTGTGTTCCAGATTTGATTTTGATACAGTATTCATTAGAACTATAATATACTTGATGAGTTTGAAAATTTTTATGCTTAGTTGACTAGACCACTTTTCAGAAACTAATTAGTTGCACATACATAAATTTTTATTTTGGCACTCCATGCTGTTTATTATTTTGACATTTTTGCTGAAAAATCCTGCTATTACAATCTCTTCTACAGCATTTCAGCTTTCTTGATACTAATATGTAACTTTTCCCTGCTTCTTTTATCTTCATTTTTCATGACTGATCCTTGCTGAGCGTCAATAAGTTAAACTTGCCTATGGTGATCCTGACAGCAAGAATGACATCCATCAGGTTTATTGGAGAAAGGAAGTTCAACAGTTGTTTCTTAGCAATTCCTGGAAGCTTGTTCATATATTGTATACTTCGGAAATTTGTAAATAAATATTCTTAATAGAATCAATATCTCCCTTGTGTCATCCTTCCAGGGCTTTTAACCAGATATATGTGAAAATATGTAATTACTTGAGCTTTCCCAGCACACCATAGTACCCATGTTTACCTGTCATTTATCCCTGTCTTCTTCTCCCCTTTCCCAGTCAGGCAAATAAACTAGTCTTTTAAAATGCAAATATTGATATTTAAAATAATATATTCTTTTGTACAAGATAAACATGAAGCTTGAAAGGAAAATGCAATTTGCATCTTTGGAAACATTCTCTGTAGGAACCTGTTGTTGTGGTATGCCAGGGTTGCATGGAGAAACAGTGATGGGAGCAAGAATGTGGCAAAGATACTCCTTTTATTTCCAACTGTCACTTCCTGGACTGATGCAGATAAGTAACACCTAGGTTCAGCTGAGTGTGTTTACAGTCAGTGTTACTAAACTCTGTGTTCCTTCTCTGAGCCACATGCATCTGACATTTTTATTTAGTGGTGAAGTAAATGTCATAGGTAAAATTTGCAAAGTACTTTGAGATCTTTTTAAAGCAAGAACACCTTAAACATGTAAGACATTTTGTTTCAGTCTGCACACTGATCAGTGCTTTAATGAGGTTACTTGTTTGAAGATTTTCCTTCATTTTGTCCAGCCTCTTTGTCAAAATAAATTTTGAGTTGTGTGACAGGACCTCAAGTTAGCAAGAGATCTGAAGTGAATGTTTGTTTTTTAATATGAGAACACTGGAAACAACAGACAGTTTCAATCTCTAAACTTACATTTTGACCGAACACAAACAAATGAACTAGAACATGGTGATTCTTAGAAGAAGGCTGAATTTCTTCCCTGCTGGCTCATTTTCCTGCACACAGGGATGGCTTGCTTTTGTGCCATCAGGAATTTCTTCTTAAAGAGCATCCAGGCCTCATGAACTCCCTTGCCCTTAAAGACTGTCTCCCATGGAACCTGATTGAGCAGCCTTGTGAAAAGACCAAAGTCTGCCCTCAGGAAGTCCAAGGCGTCCATTCTACTGACCACTCACCTTGCTTCTAGAACTGAGAATTGTGATCGCTTTGACATCTTATGATCGCTTTGACATCCTTCAACAGTCACATCTCCCACAAGTCCTTCTTAGTTAACAAACAGCAGGTCCAATGGGACACCTTCTCTAGTCAGCTCACTCACCAGTTGCGTCAGGAAGTTGTCTTTCACGCACTCCAGAAACCTCCTAGACTGTTTCCTCTCTGCTGTATTATACTTCCAGTAGACATCTGGTAAGTTGAAGTCTCCCACAAGGACAAGGGCTGGTGATCATGAGACTTCTCCCAGTTGCTTATAGAATAACTCATCAGCCTCCTCATCCTGGCTGTGTAGTCTGTAGCAGACTCCCACAATGATATCTGCCATGTAAGGTGAACCTCTGATTTTCACCCTGTCATCACCGTCAATGAGTTCGAGGTTATCAAAATTCTCTCTAACACGGAGGGCTACCCCACCACCTCTCCTTCCTCATCTATCCCTCCTGAAGAGTGTGTAGCCTTCCATAAAAGTTATGTTAGTCATCCCACTGTGTTTTTGTGACAGCAATTATATCACAGTCTTCCTCCCTTACAACAACTTCTAGCTCCGCTTGCTTGTTGCCCATGCTGCATGCATTGACATAGGTGCACTTCAGTTGGGCTGTTGATCAAACCATACTCCTAAGGGGAACGGTCTTAATTCCTAAGCAACTACTCACTTAATTGTATAACCCTTCCATGGAGCCATGTGAAGTGCTGTTCCTCACTTTCAGTGAGGTGGCTGACCAAGAGTCCTTGCCAGCACACCATCCCTCAGAAACTGGAGTGCCAAAGGTTCCTAGTCACACTGAGCCTTCTCTTTCCACTCCACTTGTCAGCCCCACCTGGTCATTTATCCCTAAGAGGGAAGCAATCCCAGGGGAAACCTTATGGAATGTACAGCAGCCCAAGACAGGATAAACTCTTCTCTGCAACCTGAAAAGAAAACCATGCTGCAAACACACAGCAGGCTGAGAACAAAAGAGCAAAACAGATAATACCCTTCAATTTCCAGTGATTTCAGGTCAAGTTCTGAAATTCACTTTTTTTTGACAGCGGATATGGATTTGTCTTGATATGGATATTCAGCATTGATATATAGCAAAACTCGGCAATAAATAATAATTTTGATCAGGAAAAAATGCTGTCTTTATATGATCTTTAGTATTAATCTTTCTGTGATATTGATGCTAGAGTGACATGAGGGTCATACATTTTATTTGACTGTATTATGATGCATGTGTTACTAAGACTGTGAATGACATAAACTTCCCAACCACATAATGAAGCAGAGCTTACAAGGTTTATGACCAAAGATTCATATTGTGTCTAGACCAAATATAGTAATAAAAAACCACAGAGAATAGAAATTAGCCTGAATGGAGTTCAATTTGCAGTAAGCACGAATTAAATTGGGACAAATCACTACAGTTAAAAATGTTGAAGGAAAGAGCATAAAGTGCAGTCTTCAGTTACTTTTACTGCAGTCTGTAGCTGAAGTTATTACAGCTGAAGTCCACTTTACAGTAGGAAAATGAACCACAGCTGTTGATGTCTTTGGTGTAAATAAATAAGGAAAACAAAATGACTGAAATGGTAATGCGGGCTTGTATTGCCTGCCAGAGGCAAGGAAGGAGTTCTTTTGCTATCCAGGATATGCAACTGAGCTCTGGATTTGTTTAAGGCACTAGAAACTGAACACAGTTACTGATAAGCTGAAATGAAAAATGCTGATACTCTTTTCAGTATTATCTGCTGATTGCCTGACTGGTGCATTTCATTTACATGTTTAGGGTTAACATATCACTTTCTCCAAGGTCACGCTGGTTGGCATGATTCAGGCAATTTGGTTTTCTGCAGTGTTGTTGGTTTCCTAAAGCCACTTGCGAATTAGACTCAGGACTGCTTTTGTGTAGGAATACATGCAATCTTTGTATTTTCTCCTCATGGCATGGGTGTGGCTTTTGAAATTTTATTATTCTACATTTTGCTATAGGAAGGGTAGAAGTGTGTTCAGGGGTAATGGACAACAGATACTTGCAAACCCCTCAAGACTGATTTCTTTTTAGATGGTGCTTGCTTCAATACTTTCACCCTACCTGGCATTTTTACATACTTAGCGTTCATCCCATTTTATAGTGATTGGCAATTTCTTCTGTGAATGAAGAGCTACTTCGGAGTCATCAAGCTTTGGGTGGGGTTAATTTCAAAGGGTGATTGATCTTCACTAAGCTACCGTGTTTCCCCGATATGTATGACGTATTGATGACTTCAAAACTAAATGATATGAAACCTGTTCATGTAAGAGGAGCAGCTAATTTCCATGTTTTAAACTCTAAGACTTGTAAGCACTTTCCTCAAGGCTTGACAAATGTAATTCTCAGTCCTTTTATGAGCCTGTCTCTTTAGTGTTCATATTGTCTCTTAGTCTGCACTTTCACAACTTTTGAAATATTATTAATTGAAATACAAATAAGAATTTTCAACAGCAGAAGAATCATTGATATTTTAAATTATTCAGAATAACTTGTTTTCATTTCAGTTGGAATTATGCACTTCAGGGACATGAAAAATCAGACCCCAAGCTTAAGTAAATCCCATTAGTAAGCCTCTGTAGATCTGTACATTTCTCTATTTGCAGTACCCAAGCCAGACGTGAGTAAGTTGGCGCATGTACATGTTTGCAGAGAGAGGCTGAGTCCCGTCAATAGAAGATTTGCTTTATTTTGCCAGAGTTAGATAGCACCACCAACTCTGTGCTCTCTAATATAGCTCAGTACCAGAGCTAGGCTGTCTGATGGTGTAGGATCCAGCCTGTAGGATCCAGTCTGCAGTGTGTACGTGCTTTAATTTTTCAATAGGATGTGTATTTTTTGGGAAGGTTTCAAAGTGCACTCTAAACAGTTTCCAAACCTCAACTTCTTCCTCAGACAACGTTTTTGTTCTGATGTGTTACTGCATTTAGTGGCAGTTTATTATTGTTTCTAAAGGAATTTGTGAATAGTCAATACTCCCTCATCTGTTAATTTTGATTATTCAAAAAAAAGTGCCTTTGAACCTCAGTTTGGTATTATCACTGAATTATGCAACCAATTGTTACAAAGCTTATTCTTGTTACAGCACATGCATTTAATGGGGCAGAGTCAAGACACATGAAACTAACGTGCATAAGAAGATCATGTGCTTAAGCAGGTTGCACTTGCAATGAGTAGAGTCCCTGCTATATTCACCACAGGTAGCAATGAGTTTCATCACTTAGAAAAAGCCAAGTCTTTCAAGCATGGAGATAGGCAACGAGGTCTTTTACAAATAGCATTCTTGACTGCCTTCCTACACCTAGTTCAGTGCAAAGGAAGAAGGAAACGACCTTTCTTCTCAATAAGTAATAGTATGAGAAGTTTGTACTTAAGAAGATCATGTCTAAATGCCTGATAAGAACACTTTCCTTTGGGGGTTAGTGATGTTTTTTCAGGGAGCATGGGGATGAAAAGGAAAGAAATTTGGTCGTATTTAGACCATCAGACGCACACATTCCCTCCCCCAATCAATTGAATGTAAGTCAGAGTCATCATCTGAGCATTTAAGCAGAACTACCTCTGCTCACTAAATAATTTAGATATGCGTTAGTCAGAGTGGTACTGAAATCATCCATCAAAAGAGTACAGCATGCAGTGCTCACTATGCCAGCTTGAACCTGCCAGTCATGTTTTCTTACCTCCTTTAAGAAAGTGCTGGGACTTTCACTGACTGATATTTCTGAGCCAAATTGTCATCTGGTAGAAATCATAATAGCTTAATTAAAGTCACTGGCACAGTACCAAGCTGCTTCAGTTGAAAATGGTCTCATAGCCTGGAGTGTTTAAAGTCCCAGACTGTAACTGTCCTTCGCACACAATGGTGAGAATTGGAAGAAAAGTCTGCTGAATGTTCTTTACTTTTAAACCTTAACTAAGACCAGTCACTAGCTATTCCTTGTGGATGATAGCTGGAAATATCAAAAACCTGCTGAAATGAGTTAACTGATTTCAGGCTCTGACTGCATGTTTATTTAAATTTTGGTGATGCTGATGAGAAGTTATTTGAGATGCTCCTGCTCTGTGGTTATTCTAATAAAAGCAGAGTGCTGGAACATAAACAATGTCTTATAGCTCATAGCTCCTTCTAATTTTTTTAACCCTGATTTTCCCATGTCTTACTTCCCCAATGATCGTGTATTATAAGCCAAATAAAGATTCTCAGCTGCTTTTCACACACATTTATAGATATGAACACTATATTTAATACATATACATTTATTTACATATTTGTTTGAGTATTTGATAAACATTCTATATAATAAATTTTCAGTAGCTGTGAATGTGCCAAGAGTATGGATGAGTATCTTCCTACCATGACTATGAGTTGGAAATATGGCCCTTGCCTGTATTAGGGTAAGTGTCATGAGATCCCCTGGAAATGAGCTCCAGAAGATCGACACAGCTATTTTTACGTTGTATTTCACAGCATAAGACAGTTTTAATCTCTAAATCTGAAGTATTCAAATGGCACTGGGCTTCTCATTTTATATTAAAATGCTAATAATCCTTTTTCCATGCAGCAGTGACATGCCATCCTTCATCACAGTGTGCATCACAGTCATAAAGGGGACACAATAACTAGTTAAGAAAATTTGTAAAAGGAAACTGGCATCACAAAATAAACACATTTAGTGAAGTGAGAGTAGTGTTGACATGAAAGATCTCATCAACTGCAAGACTAGGTATAGAGAACCAGATTTCATCTGTGGTGTCACCTGCCAATGACCTGTGATTCCAGCTGGAGACACAGTAAGCAGAATTCACCATGTGCTCAGTAGTCAAACTGCTGGCACTGTATTGTCAAAAATACCATCTGAAACCTGACAAGTGAGAACATAAGGAGAGGCATGCCTGTGTGAATTATACTGAAACTCACTGAGGTCTCACCTGAAAGGTGTTGAAACTTCTACCATTATGCATAGACTGACAGAGTTTCACCTTCCTGCACTGGAATTGAGTCTGGTCTGGACACCAAGTTACTGTGGTGTAACTGTAGCTGATGGTCAGTATCAGATGTGCCTTGTATCCTCAAGTGCCTTTCAGCCCACCTGACCTGCAGGTATATGTCTGCCTGTGGACATTTTTGGACATACTAAAGTACAAGCCATGGCTGGGCAAGGGATAGAGGCCAAACAAACAAACCAACCAGCTCTTTTTTGATATAGTGAATGTAACTTAATTAAAAAGATAATTGTTATTTTCCAGGAAAGAATATAAAACTCCAGGAGTTTGTGACAAAAAATTTCACCTGACAGTCATAACTAAATGAAGAAATAAAATTAAAAAAAAAACAAAAAACCCACGAGTATTTTAGAAGAGTTATGCTTCTGTTGAAACCACTGTTCAGCTGTGAATCCGACACTATCAGCTGTCCCCTGCCTGACTTTTGATACAAGAGGAAATAAAGCATGTTTTTAATACTCTAGGAGTGAAAGCAAATACTACTGAAATGCAGCAGAATACAAATGTTGAACTTTGCTAATATTCACATACATGAAAATTAGCTTATAAGGGAATTTATTCACCATAGTTTCTGAAGAATGAACAAATATGAGAATCTACACAATAAAAAATAATCTGAATTCAACAAATGTCTTATTGAATTTGAGTTCTCACATCACTATAGCTTGCTATAGCCTCATTTTTCATTTATACTGTGGATGTTTTAGAAGTCCTTCTGGGATCTGCTGTAGAGAGTATGGAATATCCAGATCTAGTATGAGTGCAAAGGTTTTCCCTGAGGCTAGGTTATCTGGGATTCGCTTTCTGCTGACATACTAATCTCTCTAAGCCTGTAACCAAAGTGATATGATACTCGGCTAAGATTAAATTATCAAGCATTATCTTCATCTTTAAGGTTCCTCTCTCTGAAAGGCTCTGTATTTTCTCTAGAAGTCTATGTCAGCTGTAAATGAACAAATCATATTCTGTTATTTTTCATGTGACAGAATTCAGTGCAAGGCTGTTATCTGACCTACAATAATTTTTCCATCATCTAAAATAGTAATTTCCTCTCACCTTAAACCTTTGGTAGAGTTAAAATCTCAGGTTCTCACCCAGGAGTAAACAACATGAAATTATCTCAGAATTACTGTGGGGCAGAATTATGTTGTTAGCAGCAGTTGGATGGCCTTTCACTGAGGGGCAAGACTCCATAAATCACCTTGTATTATTGCAAGATAAGAGGGTGCACTTCAGCAGTAAGATTAACAAGCTTTTGTGTACAGTAAATGCAAGGTACATTCAGGTAGCTTTGCTTGTAGACCGTGTACTGTGGTTTTATAACAGGGGAAGAATCAGCAGCTGAAAAAAATAGCATCTTCCAAACCTCTGAAAACTAAACAACTAAGACCATAAGACATTGTAACTAGCCTGGGTGGGCATTTATTGAAAGGCTAAATCTATTCTCAAAAGCGCTATCAACATTTAGTTGACCATACGTAATTTGAGCCACTGAAACTTATTTGAATAATATTTTTACAGTATATGGAGATACTACTGTGATGGGGGGAAGAATACTCCTTTGAAATAGCTAACCTCACTATGAACAGGGTTTTTTTGTTCATGTTTATTTTAGGCATTTTTTTTTTAGGTACCATTGTATCTATATTTTCCTATACTAACGCTGTGAATTTTTGAGATTTCAGATTCAGAAAGCTGGGTAAATCTAAGTCCCACAGGCTTTGTAACCAAGATAACACACAACTGCTCTGCTACCAACATTTCTTTATAGACTTTTGTACATTAATTTGTTGCCAGGCATTTGTTACACTGGCAATAGGTTTTTAATGCTACGAAATTTTCCAGTACAGGTTTAAATAATGAGCATCTTTAGTAAATTCTAGATCCTGTAGCTTGCCTTACGCTAACTTTCTGGCTGGTGTGTCCTGTTCTGCCCAACTCCTGATTTTGCATCTCAAGCCCTTGACTGCTCACTGTCTTGCTGTTTTGTTATTGCCAGGTCCCAGCCTTTTGCTTCCAGAATCTTATTCCTACTTCTTAATTATCCTTCTGGTTTTTGGTTTTTGGTTTTCAATTTTTTCTTTCTGAGCTTGGTCCCTTGTTATCTCACAAATCCATTCCTTTTACAAGACAGTGAGCTGGGAATGATACAGATTTCTTGCACATTATATGTGTGTGCAGAAGGAGAGATAGCTAGATGTCTGATCACACACAGTAGTTCCAAGCATGGTGAAGTTCATACATTTTCAGTGTATTGAGCAAGGACTGTCTATTTACAGAAGAGATTACATCTAAATTGTTCTTTGCACACATGGCTCTGCTTTGCCCACCCATCCCTCAATGCCTTTCCTCAGCATACTTAAAATGTTTTAGCAATCAGTAAGAACCTCAGAAATGTTCACAAGATGACACTCAGGACACAGTATTAACGGAGTGGTGAAATAAAAGATTAGAAAAGGCTAACCATATTTTTGCTGCTGCTGGTTCTTATAAATCTGATCTTTTCTTGTATCTAGGAGAACAAACTTTTGAAGAACACGATTCCTGCTGCTCTGTGGTAAAACGCTGCCCCCCCCATCCAACAAACCCAAACACTTCAAGCAACTGTCCAAAAAAAATCAAGTATAGGCATTAGTTTATTTCAGAATTCCAGACTTTTTGAAAAACTACAGCTGTTTGAATAAGAAGCAAGATATTTTCCTATAGATTTTTCTTTCTTATCTATGACTAGCTGTTCACTGACATCTTTGTCTTGTGCAGAACCATGAGAAGTTTGCGCACGCAGCACAAGATGCCCGGGTGCCAGAAAACTGCAGCCCAATGTATTATTTTTTTTATAGTAAGCTCCCTTAAGAGCACAACCTTATACTTAGATCTGAGTGCATAGGTGTTTTGCAATCCTATAAGTGGGGTAAAGACATTAACAGTATATTATGTTATCAGCTGGTAATAGAAGCAAACAAACAAGCTCAGTGATATTTGTACTTTTCTGCAGTTTTCCTTCAATGACGTTGGCAGAGTCTTTGTGGAATTTTAAAAAGAATTTACTGTGAAGAGCTCATCTTCTTTGGAAAAAACAGATTTTAAAGCTACTTTAAAGGTAGTATGATTATTGATATGCTACAGCCTGCAGTGAAATACCGAAGAGACCTACGGGCACACCTGTTCACTTCAAGGCTCTAGCTGGTCATATTAAACGCTTTAAAACTTTTCACTTGGCTACTTTTCTCTTTCTGTCCTGTTCTTTTTCCTTGTAGTGAAGATGTTTGAAAGATCTCAGTCTTGTTCTAAAACAAGAAAGAAATAAATATATTATTTTTATTTTTTTTAATTGAGGTTTGTGTTTACAGAAGGCTAAAAGAACCTCTAGATGGCCTAAGATTGTCTTTCAAGGATGTTGTGTATAGGATCTGATGTGAGATATCAATATTATTTCTTTCCAATTCTATGAAGCCTTAAAGCATGGTGGATCAAGTCCTCAACGTCACAAGCACAGTGCAAGCACACACTACAGAGTTTACTGAAACTGATTTTGCACAAGTTCAATATATACTTGATTTAAATAAATGCTAACAGCTTAACATGTGGCTCAGTTAATGCAAATCTTTACCATATAAGAGTATGAATGGCTTAACAAATTTTAAATATCAACTTTTCTTGTTTCTTTGAATTTGAAATTAATCACTAGATAGAAAGGTATTTCTAGTTGTGCTTTTTATCCGTCTACTGCATTTTAAGTTAAAACAAGGATGTCTGTGAAACACACAACCCAAATTTTAATTGAAAACCTATGTACAATATACGGCATACTAACTTATTGCCAAGCTTATGTTTATATTCCTTCAAATAATTCTGCCAGGCAAAAACTTGCATTGCTGTTTTAAAAGCCCTAGCTTGTGGTTTTTTAATTATTCTTCCGAGTGTATTAGAAAAACCACAATAACCTTCCCTGGCTTCATGGTTGTAAAATAACTGGATTTATATTGCAGGATGACCTATTTTACTTCGGTAATAGCTTTAATGACTTCTGGAAAAATATTACCATGTTTCACTTGAATTGAAATATTTCTGGATGTGGAACACAAGAACTGTGATATACTCCACTGATATTTAAAAGGGAAAAAAGGCTTTTAGTATCAGGAAGCCAAGTAATAAGGCTACTTTGTTCTTTGATACACTGACAATTAATATCTCAGACTGAATGAAGTATATAGTAAACACAAGTATGATCTAAACACAAGAAATCTCTGATACTTACAGTAGTGTGCTGTAATCTTCTCTACATTTAGGGTCATACTGAGAAAGACAGAAGTATTTGTGCTATACTGATCGGTGTCTGCTATTTCAGCTTACGTAAAGAGACTTTTAAAATGAAACTAATAATCCTGAAGTCTAGAAACCATGGAAAGAAATGCTGAGAAAGTTTCTACAGATCACCTATTTCATCCCTTTATACTGAGCAGGGTCAAATTGTGCCTCAGCAACCTGACTGGAACAGATGGTCAGGCTGGCTCTTTGCCTTTTGGGCAGCACTTCGGTGCAGGAGAAAGGATAGAGTCCAAGAAAGCTAGGAGGTGGAAAGTACTGATCACCACATTTCAGATAATCTTTGGGATGTATGTCTAGAGAAATCCTTCTCTAGACATCTTTCTCTTTCCTTGTCTTGCCTTGCTGCCCTGCCTCACTCTCTTCTACTTTGTACTTTTGTTTTCCAGTGGATTCTCCTGAGCTGTTGCTGAAAAAGGGTGACTCTGCTTTGATTTTTGATTCTTTCAAAACTTTTTCACGAGTTTCTTAATTAATCTTAGCAACTGATTGACTGATCTCATTAACTTCCTGAGAAAAGATAATGAAGTATCGTTTGATTTAGCAAGGCAATAATAAAACATACAGGAAATGGAAGATGTTTCTGCTGCAGAAATTCTTTTAGTGTGAGGGACAGGTTCTGAGGTCTCTGTGATTAATAGATATAATTAGTTTACAAAGGCTGTGAAACAAGGTTATCTGATTTTTTGATTTACTTTAAACCTTTGCTGTCCAGAATCAATAAGATAATGATCAGCTTTTGCCTCAGTATGAGACTGGAGAAGAGGGGTAGAGAAGATGATATTTATAGCTTTTCCTTTTGGTCACCATCCATGTGATAACTGAAAATTGTTGATGTTGGACTTAGGTGCTGTGGAGTGTCTTACTCACAGTACCCATGACTCATTGATTTTTGAAAAGTATCCGAAAGTCTATATTCTAAGACATACTCTGTCATGTGCTGTAATATGATGTATCACTATCAGCCTTGAGAGGCAGTTTTGTGATATGTACGGAATACATTTAAGCACAATCAAGGACTTTAAGTCTCTGTTTCTTCGGGAGGATTTGCAGAATATCAGTATATCTTTAAAATAAGTGTTGAAATAGGACTCTACGTCGTCCATGACAGCATAGACCTCCTGGAATGGGCACCCTGAGCTTCTGAGCAAGCTATTGCTTATGGAAGTCATATTCAAACATAAAGGCCAGGAATATCATGCTAAGCATTGGGGACAAGAGAAACAAAGGTAGTAAAATAGTATAATGTATCTAAGGTTCAGACCAATGCCTGAGACAGAACTATCTCAAGAAATGAAGACTAGAAAGGATTTTCTGCATGCCTAAATTGATTCTTTCATGTCTTGGGAACCAAGTCATGTTTAATGGTTGGTGGGGTTATCTGAGTGCAGTTCGATTTGTGTTTTTACTGAATTTTATTGGTAATTTGAGAGAAAAAGCAGCAGTCATTACAGAATGATGATGTGGCAGAACAGAAGAGAAAAATTTTCTATTAAAAGAGGAACACTAAAGTTTCACAAGACAATTGTCAAACAAAATAAAAACTTCTAGAACTTCATACGTGCTAAGATCCAAGGATTATCTTTGGGCCAGTTGGTAAAAAGAAAGGAAAAAGATGCATGGTATCCGTTACCTACCCTTGTTTATGTAGTGTGCACCATACTTCTCTGCATTGAGAGCTACTTTTTTGTTGATACATTCCTACCCAACTGAGTTCCTTGGGTTTGAATATCTTTAGGATATTTCAGTTGTTGAAAGAAATTATTTTCTAAACCATAGAATGTATGAGGGAGATATTTAGTATACAAATCCACTGTGTTCTGTGCTGCCACATAATCATGCAAGCTCTAAACTAGCTGAGCGGGTACAAGAAGTCTTCTAGTTACTAGGCTCTGGCAGCTGATCCCCGTGATTAGACAGGAATGGTCAGCTGTAATAACTTATTTTGAGACCTCTCAGATTTCTTTACATTGCATGACCGTGTACTGTGCTGGCTGGGACATTTCAAAAATCTTACCCAGACCTGACAAGTGTCAAAGACCCTTTGGAAAGAAGGCTTTGAAAACCAAAGTCTTTGAGGTAGGAACTTTGACAGCAAGGGCAAATGTGTCCACAATAAAGTGCTTGCTTAATGTAAGGCGTATATAATAAAGAGCTGTATTTTTCCATTAATAAAGAACTCCATGCATGCAGCTGTCATGTGAAGCTTTTTTTAACAATCTTAAAGACTGCTAAAGTATTTTGTAGAACAATTCTCCCAATGGTGAGACATTTCCCCTGAATTATTCACTTGACAGCTGGAGATGCAGCTGTTAAAAACAGCTCTTTAGGAAGAAAAGAAATTAAAATGGGTAGGGAGAAAAATAATAATAAACCAAGGAAATGGGCAAAATGATAAGAGTTTGAGTGAAAGAAGCATGTGCAGCGAAAATGTACTAAGAAATGTGCCCAGGAAAAGCCACATTTTTCAGCATTTTCTCCTCATTTTTTCCTTCTATAACTTGTACATATTCAGGGGAGGGGAAGCAAAAAAGCAATTTATGCAGCTCAATATCAGACTGCACTTTCCTGACGAGGTCCATCACCCTCAGAAGCTGTGAGTGTTTGGGAAGGTGGTGATGCTTGCAAATCAGCTAGCAACAAAAGCAACACTGAGCAATCTTCCTTCTTTTTAATCAGAAAGGAAACAATACCAGACTCCATTAAGGATGTTTTAATGTTGTGGTTTTTAAAGTACTGCTTTACATTAACAAAATGCTACCTGGTTATTATTTATATTTCAGATGATGCCATTCATTTATAGGCTGTGTTATTGCCATTAGGGTAATACTTCAGAAATCAGTCAAGCATAAGCACTCTGTTGTGTCAGGAATTGTACTGTTAGTAACAAATTCTCTATTCCAGAAAACTGGCTATGAGGCAGAATGTGGCAAGTATAACAAACAGGTCAATGGATAAAAAAGAGGACTGGGGACAAAAGACAATGACAAAAGACAGAGAATTGATTAACAAAGTAAAGCTCTAGCAAGGTAGCACAACAAAAGGTGTGGTAAATCTCACACTGTGATTCATATTCGTAGGGAGCTGCAGCAAGAAAGTGAAGGGCATTACTTGGGACACATCTTACATATTAAAATGTAAAGTTTGGATCTCGGTAAGAAAATAAGAACACACAAGACGTTTATGTTTTTAACTAAAAATCTTCACACAATCATATTTTAAAGAATTATGGTGTAAGCATAGTGCTGCTGGGACAGGTACAGGAGGGTGGGAACTCTTTAGACTTCTCTGATCCTGCTGAGTTCATGCACTTAAATAGCACCTAAACTTCTAGAAGAGTTTGGAGAGAAGGAATTGATTATATCATGATCATTCAAAACATTTTTGGGGCATTTTACTTGGAATTTGTCTTTAGTTCTCTACTTTATTACAAAAATGACTTCACTATGTTAACAAAAGCATACAGCCACATATCTGGTATAACAAAAAGACAACTGAGCTTGACTGTATGCATCTATGAAGGTTATAATGCACTCTAGCTTGTTATCTGAGCTGTTTGTATAGTACCGCTGCAGAGCTTTAACTTCTCAGCATGTATTTTCTGCGTGTATATTTCTGCATGTATATTTCTGTGATGTATTTTCTGCAACATAATACTTATTTGGAATTCTCACAGTCTTTAATTATCTACCCTGCATCCATGGGCAACTTCACCACTCTTTCAGGGAAGAACGCTGACACAGAGAGACAGCAGCAGCTCACACAGACAGTGGGCCTAAGATTTAGAGCAGCGTTGCACTAACCAGTGGTTGCAATAGGTGCTGGATTAAAAGAGGAAATGATGAGATAGCCAAAAGCCTGGTTGTTGAGCCGGGGAAACAATTCCTCAGCATATAATTATAATCCCCTGTATATTTTCACTGAATATCAATGTATTGCTCAGGGAAAAGGTGCCTGTTGTCAGTCATGAATTTTCTGCAGTAGATAAAAAGAGCTCCATCTCACTGAAGGCTCACAATTCTATTGCTCTCTGTCATCTGAATCTCTACCAGCCTTTGTGGAAATTCTTGTGTAATGAGAGGACACTGTTTCTTCAGCCAAATAATTGTTATAATAGATAGACTTAGTGGGAAAGTTAGATCCCCGGGTCTGCTGGTGAAACCTGGTCCTTTGATCCTCTAGCTTTCATTGATTCCATAATTTCCATTGCTAAGGCCAAAAAATTGCACTCTACCAGAAGACTGAGAAGACCGTCAGCAAGAATTGGATGTTAAACTTCTACCTGCCCAAATAAGATGGAAAACCAAGGGCCTCCTCAGTGTGAGGTTTCTCTTGCAGTGAAGGTCCCACAGGAGGGCTTCAGTGGAGAACTTTGCACACTCCATTCTCTGGGGCTCTGGGCAGGATCCAGCTTTGCCTCTCCTAGACTGTCTGTTTCTATGAATTTTGATTGTATTGTCCTATTAAAATGCAAGGTGTAATTGTTACTTGGAAGCATATTGAGTCATTACTATACAGCTCATTTAGTCAATATGCCTGTAGTTGTAAATCCACTGCCTCTGCCTTTGCTTCTTTAATCCTTGCTTGATGCTGCAATTTAATTTAATGTTTTCTCAAACCAAACTGCTTGTTCATTAAAACAATTGACTCTTTGATAAATTTACATTCCTGATGTTCTCACGGCCACAGGGATTCCACAGTATTTACTTATCTAGCTATTAGGTGGAAGGACCCATGGTGTTCCTTGAACATATGGTTCTGTTCCCACTGAGGTAATCAGCCAAGCTCTCATTAGTTTTAGTGATGTAGCATGGTATCCCAAAGACATAGTTTAACTTTTCAAACCAATAGAGAATGATCATCAATCCAAACCATCTAGATCTAATCAATCTGATAGAGTGGCACAGAAATACTTTGGAAAGAGAAGAAAATGAAACAACTATGCTTTAGGATTAAGGGTTCTCCAAGAGTGGGCTATATTACATAGATTTTTAAAACCTAACATTGGTACTTGTCTTTTGTGAAGGCAGCTTGAGATTCAGTATAGCACATCCCTAAAGACAAAGAAAAGCAGTTTTCTCTAAAAGATATTTCCTCTATTTTTTTAATCCTTTTTCCTGTGAGTTAAATTATTCTTTACTAAAGTTTCAGCAAGGGCTTTGAGACAATAAAATCTATTTTCTTGAACTTCAGCTACCTTTGAAAAACAATCACAGTCAAATTCTAAAGGTGAATGAGCAGAGGGAAATTTGCAAATTATCCAATTGACAAGGAATAATAGCTTCTACTTCTGGCAAATATTTAGTTGAGAGACTTCTATTCTGACCTCTGAAATTGGAGGTTCCTTTCTAGTTTCCTAAAGTTTTAGTTTCATTACAGAGCATTTTACAAGAAATAGAGGCAAATAGAAGCACTGCTATGGGAAATACATGGAGACCGTAGTTTGCTATCCAATGATGTCAGTGATGGTTGATGCAATGTTAATGTCAAACTGGGGTCAACAGCTCAGACAGGGAGCAGATGGAGGCCATACTGGAAAACCAGAAGCAAGGATTCTGGGAAATGAAATTATGGAGCAGCCTTTTATCTCACACTCTGTCCTTCTTCAAAGGAGATACAGAGTGAACCTATCCCAGATGCATGGAGCAGACTAAGTAGTCTACCAGAATAATAAAGAAGGGTGTCTATCAGGCAGAGGGACAAAGAGTTCCTACATGATCCTCACCCTCTCCTTCAGCTTATCCCAGTCCTCATTTTGCATAGATTAGCATCCAAGCCTCTTTTTCCTGTCTGGCACATTGGTGTTTATTAAGACCATTCCCTCTGTCTCGCTTGCAGTTGGGCCAGCTGCAGTCTGTGACCTTCTGGTTCTGCACAGGTTGGTGCATTTGGAAACAGCTTGTGCTTTGGCATCAGTTCATCTCTCTCCCTTCTGGTTTACTCGGAGGCCGAGAAGTCTGGCAAATCTCCTTTGTAACTCACACCTCCAACTGCAGCAACTGTAACAGATGCAAGCTCTACTTTCTCTGCCACTCTCAACTGCTGAATTGGTTTAACTGGGGCTCTATGGAAGCTGGAAGACATTTTTTTTTCTTGAGTTTTGTGTGCATCTTGCTTTTCTGCTAAGACTCACAAAGCGGCAAGTATCAGCCGCAGAAGGGAAAAAGGCATAGCCTGCCCCTTTTCAGGAGAGACAGCAGAGCTCTGAATTAAAATTTTCTTCAAAGTGTAGTTGAATGTATGCTCTCATTTTGGGATCAATTTCATCAGCCTGGAGCTGTTTTGCTTGTTTGACCAGACATTTTAATTAGGGTTCTCTTTACTGTAACATTCTGGATAATGGGGAAGCGTAGAATAATTTTACATTCTATTTTATTTTTTATTGTCTAGAGTTTGTACAATTATTGTTACATTTATATTTCGTATGTTCTCTGACTATGTGTTCCTCGCATATCTTTGTATGCTCTGACATCAGATGGTATGCTGGATAGTTACCACAAGTGAGCATCTGTTGACTTTTGTCTTAAAGAAGAAGTGTTAAATCTAATGTCCTGGATCAGTTTCAACTTGGATAATTGGTCTATACCCAGTAAAATTTTCCCATTCACTCAAGATGGTCATAATGTTATTTATCTTCCTGTCTTAGTCCACGGTTACATTGTCTGTTTTTAGAGTCACGTCTGCTCTAGCTCAGATATGACTACATTCCAGCAACAGATTAAGCAGTTCTCAGATAAATTCTGTGCTTATCTTGCCATTCTCCTGGATCAAAGCAAGTAGATAAATGAAAGGTACTGTTATCATTCACCCTTGCCTGAAACTTCATTGCAGCAGGAGTGCAGATAACAACTGAAGGGCTCGGCAGGTGCTGCTGCAGAACATCTGGTGAGCTGTGTTGAGACAGGCTTCCAAGTTGTGCTTTCAGGTAAAACTGTTAAAGTTACTTGTATAGATTATTTTTATATCCATAAATAATGGAGAGAAATTATGCCTTCCAATAGGAAGGCAATGTGTGCACAAAGACAAATGCAATGAGCATGGGTGCTAAGCACATCTTAAGATCTGTTTCTAGGACTGCTTTCTGCTTTTCCACTACAAATTATGCAATATGAATTAATTTCAATTCCGGGTGCATGATCAACTGGACTAATGAATGTACATGCCCAAAGTAGATGATGGATATTGATAAATCATTTCAGAAAGGGATAGAAAGCTAGGAGTAGGGAATTTCAGAAACAGGACAAGAAAAGGGAAAGAAAGAAAAGAGAAGAATAAAAATGGAAAGGAATTGTGTTGGTTTCTGTTCTCAAAAATAGAAATGTAAGGACTAATTATCTTACCTTAAATCATGCTCTTTATAGTAGGACTAGTCTCCATGCAAAAAATGCAATTTGAAACCCAAAAATGTTGTTAGGTGTGCCATAGGAAACCTGTATCTTAAGAGGTTGATATCTTGATATGAAAGGCTTTGTATGGAGGAATCTCATCGAAATCCAACCATATACCTAAGCCATGTAAATGCTCAGTTTGAAGAAGGCTTAAAGAACACTTTCCTGCCTCTCTTTTTCCACCTTCCTCCTGGTTTTTATTGGATGGATTAACAAGAGATATTGTCTCCACCTACAGATTTTACCTTGTTCAAATCACTCATAACTAGCTAAGGTAATTAAAGTGCACACTGACCAGGGCTGTGGAAGCCCTGAACTTTGCTCAATTTCCAAAAGCCGTTTCTTCACAGTCACAGTTGCAGTTGGGAAAAATGACACAGTTGATAGCACACTGCTGGGTGGTAAGCACTAAAAGATTGCCCTTCATATTTTTCTAGCTGTTGTAGACCAGCATGGTGAAAGCTAGATCAACATAACTGCATTGATTTGCACTGGCTACTATTTTAAATACCCTGTGAAACTCTTTGAGAGAAAAAGGATTGGAAAAAAATAAAAAAGTTATCAAATAGTAGCATTATCATTTTCTCAAGTCTTAAAACTCCTAGTGGAAAACTATGTGGGAGACTTAAGACTAAACAACAACACTGGAAATCTTTTTCTGTGGAACATGGGGTGCTTATAGCCACTGTTTATAGCCATTAATAAGCCTGCATAAGAGTGTAATGAAAACTGCTCCATGAGACATTCTGGAACTGGATCAGAATTCCAAAAATTGAATATGGCTCCTGTCTGTGCAGCAAAATGTGATTTATTTAATCAACTAGTGGTAGAGGATATTACAAATTAGATCAGTCTGACAGCAACATAAAGTTAAAGCTTCTCCTCCACTGCGTCTTCCCACTTGTGCTTTCAGAATGGATTTTGAAAGAAAGCCTACTTACAATAAAAAGTTTGTAACAACACACTAGGATAAATCCCATCACTGCACCACAAAGCTGTTTGAATTTGTTGTTTCTGGATTGTTATAATGAACAAAGCAACTTTGAAGATTTTTTTTGAGCCCTTTATGCCACTGAGTTTAACTCAATTACAGAAGTTTTTTTAAAAAAAATCTGACTGACAGCTAATGCTGTTAGGTTTTAAAAAGTAAATGCCGTTAGGTTTTTAAAAAGTTTTAAAGTACACAACTTTTATGTACAGAAAAAAAAGAATTAGGAAGAAAATCTATGCAAGCTGTCTTTGTTTTTACGATGATGTTTGAACTGTAGTCTAGATTTAGGGTACGAACAAGCTCTTTTCCCCTTTAAACTCTTCTCTACAACTGTTTAATCTGAATAGCTTCTCGAGGCTTTTAGATATGCACATGCCTCTTGAGCTCCCCAATGCAGCAGTTTCATAAACAGATAAAGTTGATTAACCTTGATATTGCTGTCCAACCTTTTACTTGGATCTGATACTTAGCCTTACGTCCACACCATTCCCCCACATTCACTGGAAATTCCATGTTGGCGTTAGCATTTGTAGCCATGCAGTGAACTAGATCAAGTTCTGATTAACCCACCCACTCCCTTTTTTTTCCTCCCCTGAGGATCATTACCATGATCCAGCTCACTCACTGTTATATACACTGCTGTGCTGGAAGTATACGTAACAGGGAGGGAGCAGATACGGGAAATGACCAATTACAAAAAGGCAGCTAAGAAGACCCTCCATTTGCAGCAGCAGTGATTGCTTATATCAGCTCAAACTACTCTTGGAACTACAGTCTAAATTCATTTCAGTAAGACAAATGAAGTGTAGTTATGAGGCTCAGCCTATTGCATCATTGGCCCTACTGGGGAGACATTCCTCCACTCTGCTATTTCATCCTTCTTTCCAGGCATAGCCATGCCTTTCTTGAGCTGGCTTTGGTGCTCGCCAGACTCAGCAGCAAACCAATTCAAATTCCTAAACCTGCAGTCACCTGCACTAGCAAGAAAAAGTAAATGGATTTCTGCATGTTACAGAGTTGTATTAACTCAGTAAAAAGCCTCACAAGCGCCAGAACTGGTATAACGGAAGAAGCAGAATGATGTAGTCAAGAGAAGGAACAAGTCCTCGCCTTTTGACAATGGTGAGCTGCTATATTGACTAAAAAACAAAGGGCACAAATAAATTGTTATATTAAAAATTCCCAGGAACATTCCCAGACAATTAGGCCAGCTGGCACACAATGACCCATTGACCATGCTAACAAACTTTTGTAAACTCCAACACAGGCTGACTGACTGCAGAATGCCTATTGAGAAACATCCCTGGAACGAGCTGTCCTTGGGAGAGAGCTAGTTATGACCTGCCAAATTTGTAGCAGGCAATGTTTTAATAGTTTTTGAGTATGGATGGTCGAGTTCCAGTGCCTGGGAATATGCCCAGATGCTTTAAACATAGCCAGAATGTCTAACGCTGGAATCCAAATCCCTAAACACTGGATGCCCCCAAATCGTGATTTTCAGTGTACTCTCTCGAGGTTCTGGAATTGCTTGAATTTGAACCTATGCATAAAAGGAACACTTCAAGCACTAGTACCCTGGCAATTTTGGTGACCCTTACTCTGGTTTTCTTATGGATTTTGCTTATATTAAGTATTCCCACACTTAAGCTCATCTGTCTCAGTCCAGAAAAATATTCCAAATGCTGAAAGAAACCTTCATTTGACCAGCTGAGTGTCCATATTCTCTTTTGAATTCTTTGTCTATGTATTCTAAGCAATTTTTTGGTTTCTAAGCACCCATTTCCTTAAGTGATCAAATATTCTAATAGGTTAAATGATGAACTGGAGAGTGCCAGTAGGCAACAACATTAGCTACCACAAACGATCTGGATTCTTCCTCCTTCTCTGAAGCATCATCAACCCACATATAACGTAGATACATGTGAATGCACTAAGCATATATTAAGACATTTTCCCACTGAGGTTCCTGAATGACGTAGCTCACTGCGTCCCCATCCTAGCAGGAAGCAGCACTGTAGGCAGATCACTTCAGAAGACACCTTCTAGGTGTCTTTGAAATACATGTTTCCACTACACTTTAAGAGCCCAAATCTCATCACTTTCAGGCATAGATGTTTTTAGGTGTTTTCAAATGAGAGAAGTTTGATTAGAAAGCAGTCCTATCAGTGTGAGAAAGAAAGGCTGCCCTTTGCTTTAATACATATTATTTTAGCTGGTAACTTTACATGTTTATCTAACTAAATAAAATTTGAAAAGCGGAATAGATACATTCTAGCATGGCCTGGCTAAATACACACATTTTCCCTTTCTTCGGTGCAAGTATGCATTGGATGTAACTGTCCTAAATTGGTGTAAAACAGGACAACATGGTAACTTCCACAAATTTGTGTGCAAAACTCACAAAACTTGCATGCTGATAGAGTTGAAAAGTGAGTTCTGGAAAAAGAGGGACCAAGAAGACAACAGGGAAGATGGTGTTACTCACTGAATATGTTTAGATCTGCTGCATCTGCCTTGTGTGAGAAGGACAAATGATAATGGTCTATTACTGCTTCTCCTGACTAGGGACTAACAGAGCTGCCAGCCTTTATCATTTCAGCACCAGTCTCCCACAGGAGTCCTGCCAGGAGCAGAAGGAAGAGTATGAAGGGGTCAGCATGTGCACAAGCATGATGCAGTTGGGATTTCAAGGTCCTCTGGGAAGTCTAGCAAAGACTACCGCAACCTGACTGCAATCTTCCAGCCACTCAGAATAGCACTGCATGCCATTAGTTCAGTCTGAGGATGTCCCCTCTTATGCTTTGAAGAAGTAAATTCAGGTTTTCTGATGAAGATCTGCTCCTAGGAACAGGAATTAGGAGTGATCATTCTTTCAACCTCTGTGACTGACATATCTGTCTAAATCCTTTATGAACTGTGAACTACTTTAACTCAGGCCATGGCAGTATATTTTCAAGGTCTAGTTAGGAGTTGTGTTGTAGTTCTAAAGACAGGAGCAATCACACACTTAACCGTGGGTTAAACTAAATGAAAGCATGTGCTGGATGAAACTGTGATCGTGGTTTTACTGCAGTGAGTGATCTTCCTATTTTGCTTTTAAGAAATTTAAAGAAAAAAAATAAAGGTGACAAACTTCTGATAATTTACATCATCTTTTAATTAATTTTTTTTTATTTTTAAGATTTGATTAATAGGAAAAGCATGTGGGTGACTAGAGAGGGATCTTTGGTACAAAAACTTACCTCCTAAATTAGGCAAACCCAAGATGGCCGACAAACTGAAATGTTCAGACTGCACAAGGCCAAGAGTGTATTTAACTTTATTTCTGTTGTAGTTTCAAGTGAATTTGTCATATATTTTTCATTTGATTCAGGATCTCAGCTAAGACATGCTGGTGTCAACAGCAGTCTTTTATTCACTCTCAAAAGATAGATCGTGAAGATATAATGCTGCCATTTCATTTGTCATTAAATATTTGCTTTCCTTATGACATCTTCCTTCCCCTTCTTAAACATTCTGATTGCTGTATTCCATTTTCAGTATAAATCAGTACTTTTACATCTTGTGTGATACAGTGTCTCAGTGCTTTGTTGAAATAGGGCAACCATTGGTAGCAACCATGGTTTGTTTTAGTCCAGAATATTGGCTCAAAACCAAGCTGCCATAATGAAAACTTCTGGTGAAAGAGAGATAGTTTATACATTTCATGATGTTGCAGAGACACAGAAAATTCAGAGGATATTTTGCATATTCCAAATGTAGGGCCATTTGATGGCCACAGGTAAACAGAATGACTCGCCTGCAAACTACATACACCACTCATTTGTGGGATATTCAGAAGAATTCAAAGTGCAATGCAGCCAGTTAGTCAGTAGAATCAACAGAATATCACAAAATCTCCTGTCAGGAAATTTAATGGACCAGATAAGACCAGATAATGTTATCAGGCAACTGAAAGAGGAGCTCTGGTTTTCTAAGATCGTTTGACTTCATGTGCCAGGCTAAATTCTTACTGGGATTGCCAAAAGCCTTTCTTTCAGATTCCCTGTGCATCTGGTGAGAGCTATGGCACTTTTTTTAATTTTTTTTTTCCTTTCCCTGAATTCTTTGTGTGATTCTCCAGGGACCTGACAGAGAGTTTCTGTGTTTCTATGTCAAAATGTCTGGATTCCACTCTTGGGAGAAGATATTTACATGAACTGATCCGTTAGTTGCCCATAGTCCTCTCAGTTCATTTGTTTTTTAATAAGAATCGAACATATATAGGTATTAAAATATGATTGCTGTAATATGTATGAGTAGAATATGACATTACGTGTCATCATTTAAAAGCCATTCTACACATTCATCTTGAAACCTTTTATGTCAGTTAAAACACAGAAGTAGTACAACCGTACAACCTCCCACCCTGAAATACCCCTGCTGTGACTTTTTCATATGCTATGGGCTGCATTATACAATCCCCACTTTCACCTGCTGCCTTGCAGGTTCTCAGATAATAGTTCATGTAGTGGCTCTGAGGTATCTCAGTTCTACATTTTTCTTCAGATGACACGGGGTGGGGGAGTCTCAGCTGCTGTGGATTAGCCCACATGACTCTTTACAGTGCATTCTTCTTTCAGATGACCCTTGCCATGGCTAGTAGAGTTCTTCCCTCACCTTTTCAAAATGTATTTGAAGTAGATTAAAAGCACAGCATTGAGCAGTTCTATAAATATAAATCTAACTTTGTGACCAGAATAGAAACTCTAGGATGCTGTGGAGAAAGACTTGAGAATACTTTTAATATTTTCATAAATTGAATGAGCAGATTGTAGAAGTCCTATGTATTCTCTGGGAATGACTATCTGCCTTGGTAAAGCATCACCTGCACTTCAGCTGACAAATAGTCACACTTGGCTTTACTTGGCTGCCTGCATGGTGCTCGTCTGAGCCTTCTCTTCTGGCTGAACAGTCCTATCTATATCAACCTTTCCTCATAGGAGAGATGCGTCGGTCCCTTCATCATCTTTGTTGTCCTTTGCTGGACTGTCTCCAGTCCATGTCACTCTTGTACCCCCAAACTGGACAAAGTACTCAAGGTATGGCCTCACCAGTCCTAAGCAGAGGGGAAGAAGGATCAGTTCCTTTCACCTGTAGGCGACACTCCTCATAATACAGCCCAGGATACTGTTATCCTTGGTGGAAAGGGCACATTGCTGGCTTAGGTCTAAGTTGTTGCCCACCAAAGGCCCCAGGTACTATTCTGCAAAGCTTAGTAATGGTTCTAGTTGCTGAATGATATTACTTTGCCAAACAATAAAGAAATTTTTGATCATAGCACCACTGTTCTTAGGAAAGCTAATTTGTGTAAGGAGATCTGGTAATGTTGCTCCTTTAGCTTATGCAAAGATTATGGATCTTGTTCGAAAGCAGGACCAAGACTTTGGCAGTCTTGTTTTCCCTGCTAAGAAAGTGAAGGCAAAGGATGGTAGGTGGCATTTTGACGTGTACCATGGCTTGGGTTTCCGCCTTCTGCTTTAGCTGTACCTTCAGAATGGTGGCTGCTTTCCCAACTATAAAACCTTCCTCTGGCGATCTTCACCATAACGATCTGTTATAGCACTTATCTATAAGTGTCCATCATTGTAGTGTGAAGTGGCTAAGTCCTGTGGCATTGTGAGTTGGCAAAGTCTAGCTTGTTCTGCAAAATAAGCTTAATTTTTTGCAAAAGAAGCTGTTGGCAAAGGCAATGCCCAGTAATGGACAGCTACATCTGGTAAAACAGATAAACTGGGCATGGTGTGACATTCACATCAGCTAAGTGACATCTGGAATGGGGTGAAGGCCTCACATCCTGATGTTGCTTCTGATAAAAACACAGACACCCCCAAAAGCACGTATTGAGCTACTTGGCCCAGAGGCATGGTGAAGCGCCGAATCCTTGCTTCTGATGATACAAGTGACCTTGCCAAAAAACAATCAATACACACTGATTGACTTAGCCACAACCCACCAAGAGGTGACAAAAAATTTTCAAAAAGTATAAAATTGGCACCTGAGACCCTTTTGACTTTGTGAGGAGGAGTCATGACCACCTTACCTGGCAGATAGCTCAAGGGGCCTGGACATCTCTTCATTTCCCCAAATGGGGATGCCTTGTTGGTAAGAAATGTACACCACTGACTCTTGTTTGATATTCTCCTAGGAAAATAACTGCTAACTTGAATTTTCTTTTTTTGTTACTTGCTTTATGTATGTATATATGCTAAGTGTTAGCTGCAAGGGTAGATATGATAATATTAGAAATATCTCAAGAAATATACTTTATAGACTGTTGAAACTTCCATGAAAATATTATAAACAGCAAAACAGCTACTCTGGACAGATGGAATTAAGGAACATGGTAGAAGTGTCAACTTTTGGAAAAACTCAAGAAGAGAGAAATCCTCCCCTTACTTCATATGTTGGAGGCTTAATCACAGAGAACCGTAAAGGAAAGCATTGTTATTTCTTCTCTGTTGTTAATAAGATAGTGTCCCAAAGGTGTTGATTAGTGGAAAATTATTTTAGATGTGAGTTGAAATCTTTATCAAATTCAGGTGGAATATTTACCACTCTGAGGTGTTCTAAATAGTATTTCTAGCAAAAATGATAGAGTTCATAATCCCTATCATCTCACTGGAGGGAAGTAAAACTGCTGTAATTTGGGGGCACACCTACATGTCGCACATGGAACTTGGTGCAGTAATCCACTTTAAATAGGCTGGAACATCCACATCCTTTGCAACAAAAAACATTTTTGCCGTCAAAAGGCCGCCATGTTAGTGGAGTCTCCTTTTATGTGAAATAGCAAGATTAAATTGCCAGCAAATCTAGCTAACTCAAGGACAGTTCCACGTGAATAGAGCTGTTTTCAGGTTCAGAACTTGTACAGATATTGCTCAATATTGCTTTCTTGTGTAGGGACATTCTTTAAACATACAGGCATATCCAGTTTTCCTGCTCAGCTGCTGAGAATTCTGTTGCATTATGTATGAAAGGGAAAGAAAGAACAATATAAAATATCTCACTTGCATCACTTAATTGTATTTGTACCTGATCCTCTCATTTTAACAGTTTCAATTTATCTGCAAAGTCGCATGCCCCAGCACAGCCTGTTAGTCTTCTCAAGAAGAGCTGTCACTGACATCCACTTTTCTTATTGATGGAGTTGTTGCTTTGTGCATAGTTTATTCTCTTTTTAGTGCCAGAGGTAACATTTATCAGCAATTTAATTTATAGTAAGTTGTCTTAGTGTCTCTTGCCTGCAGTTCTCACTCCTGCCTTTTTTTCACAAGAATTACTGATTGGCATATTTCTGCTTTTACCTTATGGATTTATTGATGACACTATCAGTCTAAATCAGGGAGAATGCCAGTGCAGAATTAGACTCATTTTCTTGACAGCATCTGGAACTAGCCTTCAGCAAAGTGGTAGTTCCATACCTTCATCAAATGCCCAGTGATCCAGATCCCAAAATACAGCTTTCAGTTTCTAGAGCTGAAATTCAGAAACTCCAAGCTATTAGAACACTTTATGTGTAGGTAGTATGTTGGGCAGGCTTCTCCTAGCAAGGGAACTGCTTTTTTAAAGACAAACATAGTTGTTAGACTAGATTACACTGCCTCCCTTTAACAAAATTGTTAGCTGGCATTTTTCAGCCTTAATTATTAATATTGCTGACTACCCATATGTCCAAGAGTTAGAAAAAAATCATTTAGGTCATGAGTTATGTCTATCTATCAATAATAAAACCAGAAAAACCAAGTGATACCATTTAGTACCAGTGAATTTGTAAGGTCCTGATTACAGTAGGCATTTAGTTGGCTTCAAACCACAACAACTTTCTCAATTGATTCTGAAAGAGGACTTTATTAGCATTTTCAAAAAGATACTTTCCAGGCTGTAGGTCACTTCTTATAGGTACATATTTTTGGCTAATTGTTTCTTCCCTGTCCTTCTGCTGCACTTGAAATCCTGACTACAGCAAAGTAGTTTATCCCCACTAATCCATAAAAAGATGTTTACCTTAACATGTAAATATATTGCATATCCTATACAAACATATAGCACATTGGCAAATGCCCAGTTAAACAGTTCACGGAGATGTTATGGATTTACATGAAGATATGACCTAATAGAATTGTGATTGAATTTACAACATTATAATACATGAAAAGGACTGCTTTCAGCAGACAGACCAGCAGTTGGTCCATCATCTCTAAATGGCAGAGTCCAGAGACTCTGAGTCCGAGAGAGTCCAGAGAGCAGTGGCATAGAGGTCTAGGAACAAGAAAGAATTGCATTTGTTGAGAGTGGAGGAAGAAAGGCCAAGGGAAAATTTGATAAATATCTCTCAAGTTTCTTGTATTTGAGAATAGATATTCTTAAAGTATCTAGCAAGATGTTACAAAGAAAGGCCTTTCCTGTCCACTGTGGAAATAAGGATTAAATATTGGTTTAGGTAAAACCTTTCTAATTGTAGGATGGTTACAAACCAGAATGGATTCCTTAAGGAAGCTGTGGAATCAAATGTTGGATATTGTTATGAAAGGTTAAATAAACTTGTGTTGAAAATGATGGTTTCTAAGAACCCTGTCCAACCTAACCTTGAAAGTTTCCAGGGATAGGATAACTACAGCCTCTCTGGGCAACCACTTCCAGTGTTTCAACACCCTCTCTGTAAAAAAATTTCTACCTTATATCTAGTCTGAATTTACCCTCTTTTAGTTTAAAACCATTTCCCCTGCTGCAGCAGGCTCTGCTAAGAAGTCCGTCACCATCTTTCACAGAAGCTCACTTTAAGTAGTGAAAGTCCACCAATAAGGTCTGCGCGAAGTCTTCTCCAGGCTAAACAACTGGGGTTTCTTAAGCTGCTGCTGTATATTCTACTTAACATAGGGGAATTGCTGTGATGGACTACCTATGTTTGCATGATTACAGCTGTATCCACACTGGGAGCAAGGATATTGCTTTTTACCTGACTAGTGTTGTTAAAACAATGTATTATTTTTGCACATAAACTTGATGATTACTTTTGTAGTACCTATGTTACATAGAAGGAGTACAGTTGGCCTAAGGAAATATTATGTTTTCCCAGTACAGGACACAGCTGAGAAGAAGCAATACACACACCACCTTGAGAATAAAATATGAATTCCATTTTTCAAGCAGCTCATGGAATAGTTAGTAGGAGTTATAGTTTAGCTTAGCAGTGAGTAGAGAAACTATTTGTTGCACAGTTTTTTAATAACAAACGTTGCTTAAAAACATTCTTCTGTTCATAAGTTCTTTTGCAAAGGATGTACAAAAGCATTCTTAAAATGTTAGATAAAAAGCTGAGAGCAAACCTAACCTTAACTCTGGAAAAGCCTGGCTGTATTTAAAAACAAAAGCATAAAAATATTGGAAGGAGCAGGAAAATAACACAGCTGCAGAAGAATTCAGTGTAGGTCTTGCCTTCAGAAGTCTTATTAGCAGAAAAATTTCAAAATAAAATTTTATTGGCAAATGAATTTTATTCCAAATGCTAGCTGATGTTGAATTACCAGAAGGAAGTATCTGGCTATATCTGAATCCTCACATACTTAAACCAAAAGTCAGATGTTTCTGCCTTAAACAGGATGTGAACGTCACAGTACCAATCCCTTTTGTTGAATGTCCATTCAAAATTACTGCTGTATGGGCTGAAAACATATAATTCCTGACTTTGTGTTATTTACAGGTAACATTGTGCTTCCAAAACATGGCTGAAGCTCTCTTCCTACCATATGTAATAAAGTTCAAGAAGTAAGACATCCAGGCAGTTATGAATGAAGCCAAGCTGTGACTTTCAGAGGAAGAGATGGCACCACATCATACCTGATTCCATGCTCATTTTAATAGAGTATTCTGAAGGTAAAGCCTGTAACAAAATATTATGTTGACCTCAGTTAATGGACAGGATCAAGTCTACGAAAATCCATGCACAAGAAAGAAAATCTAAATTTTATGCTCTGGACTATATGCAGACAATGATCTCAATTTAATCTCACTCAAGAAAAAGTATAGCAGCACACAGCATCCAGCCTCCCTGAGCAGATTGTGAAAACTGTTGATGTAACACCTTTCACAAACAAGCAGAAAGAATTAGTTGAAGATATTACTGAGGGAAGACAAGCCCTCATAATGCAAGGTAATGCGGAGATTTTAGGCTGATAGGAAAGCTTTATGGAACATTTTTGGGGATACTCAGTTGGTAGGCTAAATAGACTGGAATTGGTATTCCATTCCTCAGTCATTATAGAAAGAACCTACTTTCCTTATATATTTCAGCTAGGAAATGGAAGTAAAAGTGGATGAATCCAAACCATTATGTTCAGCCAGGAAGGATTCAATGTGGAACAATTGGTTCTTGAATTATTTTGCTAAGTATCATCATATGTTTTAGTTCTTAAATACTATAGTGATGGGTTTAGAATCAGTCACTGGTGGAAATGAGAACTGGGAGAACAATTTGAAGTGAATAATTTATTGGAGGATTTTTTGTCTTTTTCTCTGTTCTGAATTATCCATGAACATAACATTGTTCTGGAAGTTGTTAATGACTGTCATAGGGTAGGTCTTTGATTTATTCACAGTTACAGACCTGGTTACAGCTGACAAATGTGCAAGACAGATTTCTTTCAGAATCTTTGGAGGATCAATTAAGCTGTTTAAGTAACGAGATAGAGGAAGACTCTGTATGGCGTCACCCAAAATAACAAGCAAATGTTCAGACTCTGGCAGCATGTAGTGTTTGACAAGTACCATGGTAGAGGAATATATTAATAAAGTCATGAATGTATGAGAAATTAAAAGCAAAGAAAGGTTTGTCCTTGTGGAGGAATGGAAGTAATTTCTGCCTCAGTTTATTACAGAGGAGACTTTGAAGTTATGAACAAAATTGTGTATTCTTCCTCTTCAAGTTCAGAAACATAGGCCTGTAGTAAAGAAAGAGTTATATATTAAATATCATTGACTTTTCTGTTTTCTTCATGTGAATAGGAATGACCTAGGAGAACTCCAAAATACATTGTTTGGAACAAGTAGGACAACATTTTCTCAGCTGTATCTTTCCAGTAATTATCATTCTAGGTTGTCTGAGGAGAACTAAACCGCACAAACATTTAATTCCTTCCCTTTAAGATATGTGATAAATAATTTGAAAAGTTGTTTTCAGAGATCAAATTAATTTTTTTTGACTGTGTTAGCAGTGATTTTATAACTGTTTCTTGGTGCAAATGCTCAGGATTCTTTTTTTTATTCTCATTTATCTTCATTCAAAATTTTCTGTTTGTATGAAGAATTCTTCCAGTAAACTAATTTTCTAGAATATTTGCAGGAGGCAAATGTAATAGGGTCATGCAAAAGGTCCAAATAAGTTAATTAAAAATTAAAACAAATCAAACAGATGTCTGGCCTTATTTTTCCCTGTGCCAGTAAAGTTGCTAAATGAGAACAAGGCTAGTAGTGATCGATACAGTAATTGCTAGACCCATCCCACTCATTGTGATGAACTGCTGTTTGTCTGTATTTTCACTGACTCTTGTTTATGGCCCTTCTGTAAGTTTCCAATTGATATGAAAGTGCTTCTAAAACAGAAAAAATGAAATTAATCTCTCCTGCAAGATTCCATGACCACTGCTACAAATACCAGTCATTTTTCAATCTTAAGCCTATATTGCAGTAAACTTATTATATTGCCCTCATCTATTAATTTCAGATAATTTGGATAATTGTCTCTTTCTTATATAGTGATTTGAAGAATGTAAGGATCTACACGAAGCACTTTTATTGGGTCAGACCCGTTGCATCTTTTCAGTTGCATAACTCAAGACAAAGACATTTATTTAAGAATAATTTTTTTATATGTATAAACTTGTATGCAAATTTACCTGCAAAAACACAGCTATTAAATAAAATACCTAGTCCTGAATCAAAAACATTCAAGGTAGATTTGGATTCAGAGATTGGAAAGTCTTTCTTCTCTGGATTTAGTACATTTAGTTCACCCTTAGTATATACAATGAAATGAAAAATGACCTGCATGTGCCTATGAAGCACATGATTGATGGTAGCCCGGGAAATAATCAGTCTAAGAGTGTCAAGAAGAGAAGTAGGAAGAGTTTACTCCACTCAGAAGACACACACATTCCATACAAATCCATATGGTCTACAAAATTTAAGCACTGAACATGGATTTTTCTCATCAAGACAATGACCTCATTATTATTAATATTATTATTAATATGATTATTGTTATTATAATAACAATAATAATAATCTTTCTGCATGAGCTGTGAAATTATACATTTTTCACTTATTCTGGGATAATTGATCTTCTTCCTTTCTTTTCAGTCTTTTTCCAATGCAAAAGAAAATCCATCCATTGTATAAAAAGATTTTTTGAGGGTTTGTTATACTTAAAACAAGCTGTAGTACTCAATGTAATGTAGTTTTTCCAATGCAGAAAATCATTGTTCTTGTACTCTTATCTTCTAGAATAAAGCAGTTATTTTTGGCAGTCCCTGTGAATGGATGAGTTCACCTTCATTTGCTATTTGCCTTTATTTCACATTTCCCAGAAAATCCGTAAGTATCCCCACAAGGTTTTCTCAGTGTGATTTGCTTTATTTTTTACTCTTTTTAGAAAGTGAGATATAGTCACAAACATAGTCTCCAGATAGTCTTGTTGTAAGGTTTCTGGTTCTGTGTATGCCTGGTCAGTTCTTAAACATCTGTCCCCAGAGCTTGTGATGAGATAGCTGCTTTTAAAACGGCCAACCTGCTGCATGCGTTCAGAACACACAAAATGGCTTCTTTCCACAAAGAATAGCAATTTCATGGAATCTTAAAAGCGTTTTTCTGCATGCAAATGCTATTTCCCATGCTACAGCCTGGCTCATGTACTGGTTAACATATTATTCTTTTTTTTTGGTGCTGAATCTCATAGAATTTGATTCAATCTATGCGTGCCATGTAGGCTGTCCATTTTCATTCAGAGCAATGCCTAGTTCCCCAAACTTGTACTCTGTGAAGAAAGGTGTCCTGTCCTGTCTTTCTCCCACTCATTTAATATCTGAAGCAGAATTTCCTTTTGATTGGACTGTATTCAAATGATAGTAACATCTATTTTCACAATGAGTTGAACAAAAGGACCAGATACAATTAGAAACAAAGTTTGATTTGGAATATAAATTTGACAGCAATCTTACAGCTTCTTCTTTTTCTGTTTCTCCAGCCCCTATTCATTCTTGATTGCCAACTCTGTTTTTAGTTGCAGGAGCCTAAACCATCCTATTCGTACAAATGCCATGGAACAGCTTTACCTAGTTAGGTCAACAGCAGTCATTCACTTTTTCTCTTTGAGCAGAAATCTTGCAGGCCAGATGTTGTTTAACATATTTAATCCTGATTTTAAATGCTTTGGCAGGGGATTTCACATCAGCCTTTTTCCACAAAGGAGTTAAAAAGTGCGCAGAGAAAAAGCCAGATATTTAAAGAACAAAACCAATAGTGTGCTAAGAAGTCTTCCTGCTACATTTTCTTAAGGTAACACACCTAAGCATTTTAGGTAGCACACTGCTACCTATCCAGAAAGCCAAATTTACTTAGAATCAAGAAAAGAAAACCGGTAGCTTCCACTTTACTGAAAAGGATATTTGAATCCATCTTTGAGGCAATTTTAGGTCTGATCCATTCTGATTTGGATCCTTTCCCAGCCTTCAGGACTCACAACAGCAGGCTTTAATTTGCAGACTACATCTCAGGCTGAATGGACTCATATGTTTATTCGGCTATTGGATTGGAGAGAAACCAGTATTAGTCACATGTCTGCTCAGCTGGAAAAAAAGAAAAGAGAAGAAGGAAGTTTGAAGTTATTCATTGTAAAGGCAGTTAATCTCCTAAGTTTTCTGCTTTCTTCACCTCCACAAAACACGTTTGTTTAGATTGGTTCCTAACTGAGGAAGTATGGACCATCCATGTCTCTGCATCATCATGTAGGTAATGGCACCTGATTTTTTCCATTATGTCTTATGTTACAGTGAGTGGTTAATACTGTCAAGCATAACTGCAGTGCTTGCTCACTGGTTCCCCATCTTCAGTGTTTTGTGGACCAATAATTAAAGTTTGTTGGGGGAAGCAGTCTGGGAATTGTGGAGGTCTTCATGTGAGCCTTTATTAGCATAATCACTCACACGTTGTAATGAAGCAAAAATATTCTTCTTGGAAATTGTTCCCAGTGAGATAACAATTATTAAATATCATCATTACTTATAATAATTAAACTTTATTATCTAGGTTCCAACCCTGTCAGTTTGGTCTCCTGTGAGAGCTTGTTGTTTGTTAGCCAAAAGCTGTGGGGGGATGACATGTTGTGAATAATGACATTTTCAACCATATATTGTGATGAAGAAACAGCAGGGCTTCTTGTTGGAAGTGATTGATTTCTTAGTGATGGACAGACAGACTGATGATTTGAAAGATGCAATGAAAGTTGGTCCCCTTGTGATATGGATATCTTTATGTAAATTGTTCTGAGAGTAATGAGATGAGCCGGCTTAAATGAACTCATGCACTAAGTTTAACAAAGAAGGATAATATATACTTTATTCAAAGTCAGGTGAAGAAAGGCACTGGAACCTAGAGAGTAAAGTTTTTCAGGAATCAGAGGCAAAGGAATTAGGCTAGTAACTCAATAAGGATCTATGTTTAGCTTTTGCTTGGACTAGTAAAAAAATAGGTGAAAAATGTTATTTGCCATATTCAGGAAATAACATTTTACAGATCCTCAAGATTAGTCTACCAATGGACTTAGCAGAGGAATCTAATTTAGGAGGAAACAGTAGTTGCTGGGTTGCTAACCTTGCATTTGTGACTGCAGGTTAGAATATCTGATAGAGCTGTTAGTAGCATTGGGAGATGTGTAGATGGCAGATCTGTAGAATGATGAAGAGCATTGTCACATTTATGGAAAATGTACGGTGTGCACTTATATGAGAATAAAATCCAGTTTCACTGAAACCAGGAACTGACTCATGATCACTGATTTCAGTCTCTCACTTTAGCATCATTGAACTAGAACAGTAGAGAAAGTCTTCAAGGCAAAAGCATCGAAATGTCGATCACATTGAAATGGTCACATTAAAATAATATTGAACACATGTCAGAGTGGATTTACAAACTCTTTTGTTTCTGTTTTGTATGCCAAAATGCAATGCTAAACTCTGAAAGACCTAGGAATTAATCTATTGGAGAGAAAAGCAAGCACTGATTTAATCAGTTACATCGAAGCTGCAAAATACAAATACCTAGCCAGCAGTGTTAATGGAGAATTTTAAGGTATCTTCCATTTCTTATAATTATTTGTTATTTACATTACTGTAAAATTCATGTCCTCAGTTCCACTGCATGGCCTTGTACAGACCTATCTGAAAACACAGACCTTGCCTCCAAGCAGTATAACATCTCGGACCTTGCCTTTTCACTTTGCATAAGTGAATTTCTGTGAAATTCCATGCCGAACTGTTTGCAGAGGATAAGCTGAAGAATCACGATCTGATTTAAGAGAAAACATAAGGAGTGGATATGAAAACCAATGAGAGGGAAAAGTGCCACTAATGAAAGTAATAGAGTTCTAACTTCCCTAACACAGCTGTGTTAGCTGTGCACAGGAGAAAAATTTAGGTTCTGCTGGAGCACAAAAGACTATCACCACAAAATACTCAAAGAGGGTACCTTTCACATCTTCTATTTTTCTCTTGGGATTTCTGATATAGTTCTCTCCAACATGTCTAGGATCACTAAAATAAGAAGTTAAGTACTTCTTTCTAAGGCTTTTTGAATTGTTCTTCTGGGGGGAAAAAAAGGCACTTCTAGAGCTTTAATTTGAACCTGGAATGGCTGCGAAAGAGCACTTATGTGTATCTAGCATTCAAAATGGTCAAGTTGATGTGAGGCAGGTGTAATTATAAGGTTTTTATGTTTAGTTAGATGCAAGGGGATGGTGGTATCCTACTTTAATTTTTGGAGTTAGGGGTAAAAATCAAGTAGTATTTCTAGTGCCTCTGTACATGTGATTATTGAACTGCTTTTGGATGTCAGCAGTTTAGTTACCAGATACTCATATGGGAATGTAAGTGAATCAGGGGTAAGCATAATGACAATTTAAAATCTTATTTAAGTGACAGAGGAAATTGGGTGTGCACATATAATCTGTTAGATATAAACACATATAACCCAATTTTCCCTTTGTATGTTTCCTTCATGTAGTAAGTAAGTCATTCAGAACAGGCATTTATCCAATAAATTAAGTACCCAAATTAAGTACTCTATCCCAAATTTGTGCTTACAAAAGTCTGTCTCCCCTAGAAGGTGCTTATATTTGTGAATACTGCAGGTGGTCAATTTAAAGGTCCTATGTTACTTGAAAATCTTATTTCTTCAGTTTGACAAACTAAGCAGCTTGTTACATATGTGAGCCTAGCTGAGATTGAGAAATCAGCTGCTGTTTCAGGCTTCCTCTTGATTTCAGAATTTTTCAAGAAGAAGAATTGAGGTTTGAAGTGGCTCTTTCTTTGTGCTGAGCTTTGTGGCTGCCCACACAACTAAAATAGCTGTGGATGTGGTCCAGAGCTCTTCCAGAGCATTATTACTCCCTACAGTAGGTACTTCTATGACATCTCTCACCATCAGCTTAAGTCGACTCTGAATACACGTACACTTCATCTTTGATATTTATATCATGTTAATCCATGTAAATAATTAAACTTTTTTTGTGGAATAAAGTTCTAGATTTTGGGTTCTGTGTGCAGACAGACACAGATTAAAGCCCTGAAAAATCATTTGAATAAGGGTGAGGAGGGCAAAATGATGTTATCTCTGTGTTCTCTGATATATTAAATATAGATTACTTTTGAGTCTGGATGCTGGATCTTCTGAATTTTAAACTCAGGTATTTAGCTCTTCCTTTTTACAGCGTAGAACTGAAATAGTAATTCATAAGACCTTTATTAAAGCCAGCACTATCTTGCAACTGACCTCCACGTGCTATCCATTTCAAACAAGGTATTTCCATCTTCAGTGAGTCCTGAGGTCACAAAAAATATCAGAACTAATCTTGTTTTTTGCTTATGCGATAAAAAAGAGAGTCTGAGTAACAGCAGAAAAGGAAATCTTTATAATTCAGGTTACTGAATTTAATTCGGCTTAGAGCTGGAACATGAAACTCAGTTGTTTGTGTATTTTGACAGGTCTGACTGTAATTCTGCTAAAATATTGCTTCCATCATCATTAACAGAGTGACTTAAAAATCTTCCTAACTGTTCCCTTTGTTTTGAGATAGTTTCCACAAGAGAAGTCATAATCTGAAGACATAGCTATAGGGCTTTTCTCTTTCTTTAAGGCTGTCGTGTTTCAAGCGTATGTTTTAAAGGAGCTTGGACTACCTAGAAACTCTGTTCTCCTTTGTGTATCAATAAAGATCCTCCACGATACTGTCAGCAAAGCTGTTTTCATCAACACAATTTTCTGCTTAGAAAGAAAAGTACTTTCAAATGAGAAGTGGTGGGAAGACGAGAAGAAAATTTGTCTCTAGTTTCTTTCCCAAAAGGCAAATAACACAATAAGACTATGACAGTTTCAGCCACATTCTTGCAGTACTAGGAAAAAAAAATCTCCCTAAGACCATTAAAAGACTTTAAAAAGTTATTAGAGAGGCAGTATTTAGCTTCATTCCCTGCTCATGGTGAAAGTGCTCAGTTCAAGGCTGACTTCATGCAGCAGACAAGACATATGGTAAAACATACTGAAATAAATGCATCTAATTACATTGTTATTAAAATTTTGCTGTTACATAGTAAAAGAAAAGAAAGAAAGAAAAAGCCAGAATCAAATAGGTAATAGAAAGAAACTCAAGTTTACTTCCAGGGGTGTCTTTTCAGAGCTGAGGCTAAATCTCTCTAGGAAACAAACAGCAGGAAGAGACTAGGACTGGAAAATGTGTGCAGGTTTATTCCTAGATATAGGGAACTTATTGGAAAACATGCAAGCATTTGAAGTGAATTAAAATAATTAATAACATAATTAATGTTGTTTTGAATGTGTCGACCACTAAACATTAATTATCTTGTAGCCACTGGAACAACATAATGATAGCATCATTCTTACTGATTAGCGTAACACTGTATTCCTTTGCTAGAATTTGAATGTTATAAAATGAAGATAAATGGGGTACTGGACTACATATTTACACAACAAAAGCAAGTCTGTGTTACTTGGTTTGAGACTCTTGAGAACAAAACCTCCTGGTGAAGGAGTTTATTTACTGGCCCTGTGCTCATTAATTCAGTCTGGCAAATGGCCGGTGTTAAGTGAAGGAGGGAATGAAAACAATAACAGAAAGAAGTAATTACCTAGGCCCGACTATCTATCATAGTCCTAAAATAATTTTAAGTCCTTGATAAAAGATAAAGAAAAAGAAATCCTCAAAACTAGAAATATTGGTATTATAGTTTTCTGCGCATGATGTGACTTCCTTTTCTAACAGCAAATATGTATGATAAAGTTGTCTGGCTTTAGCATTTATCTTCTTTTATGGAGGATCTCAGAATTCGGGTAAATCTCACACTCCTGGTACCTGTGCATTTCAAAGTGCAGTAAGGTTGTCTCTCTAGAAATATGTCAGCCAGGCTTTAAAATTACTCTCCCAGGATCTAGCATGCTGATACGGGGTCATACAGGATACCAGGAAGGCAACACCTTTGTTCCTGGACTTAGTTTGCAGATGAACCCAGTTATGGTAAATATCTCATCACTACATAGCCCAAGCTGTCTGGCAGTCAACCTCATTACTATTACCTGTAACCAGCTGAATTTCCTTGGAGAAATGAGGCTTCTGCCACAGATGGGAGACTAAAGATTGGTTTATGTTTATATGGCCAAAGTGGGCCTTTCCTGAAAGAATTAAAAATGGGTGTGAATTACTTTCCCTTTAGAATACTAAGCTTATGTCTGCGGTCCAGAGATAAAGAAAGCAGCTTTATTTTTAGTGATCATTTTGCAAATGAACAAGACAGGTTTGTGTGGTTCTTGTGATTGAGAACCCCAGAATGACATGGATAGTGCTAACTTAATTATTCTGTCTACCAAGGCCTTTTTGCAGAACCTGAGAACTTGTGCTTATTTAAGCTCTACAGAAATATTCGGCTTCACCTACAGTTCCAGATCCCATGCAAACTCCCATGTTCATCTTCTAATACAATGTTTTGTACAGCTGTTAGAACCTGGTAAACCACTGGTATGGGGCTTATATTTACCACTTTGTGAGGAAATGTGTAGGTGTGTAGGATTCATTTCATATCAGTTATCTTAGACACGAGGAATTTAGCAGACTTTTCACATGGTAGAGGAACATGAATGACATTAAAAATGAAAAACCTAAGCACATCAGACTTGAAATAAGATGAAACTCCTGGGACTCAGTGAATTCACAGAAGCATTGTTTGTATGTAGCTATGGAATCTGAGACTTTTTAAGTAGGTGTTTATAGATATGTAGGTAAATAAATAAACTATTAAGTGGAACTAGCTTGAATAAGACATGTTCCCATAAGAACTGTGGGATTTATAACCCTTTCTGTCAACATATATCTATCTAAGAGTTACTTATAAAGTGGTTTGGAAGCGTAAATATCCTTCATGCTCTAATTTGCATTATTTTAATTCCTAGCAGTGCTTTTTTATTGTTTTGTTTTTCCAAGAAGCCAGTTGTGTTTCCAAGAAGCCAATTGCTTCTCGGGCTCACCTCTTGTTCCTATCATTCCTTCTCCCATCTGGCAGCAGAGGTATGCAGAAAAGTGACAAAAAGAACTGTTGCTCTAGAGTTTTATTTGTGACTCCTGAGAAATATATTTATCATCCAGATGTTTTCTGCTTTTTGTGACTTATGTACTTCTACATTTCAATGGGAGGTACTTAGGATTCCGTTGGAAGTGATTAGATATGAAATATCAAAATATATTTATTAAATAGGCACTGTTTTTTTATTCACTCGTGTGATTTAGCAGCACTACAAACTAGTCTTGATGTAATGTATATCCTCTCGTGCAAACAAAAGGAAAATAAACATGTGCAGGTACAGATTGTATTCTGCTGCTGAGCACCTCTGTCAGTGGCAAACTAAAGGGAGAGGATCTGATAGTTTGACTGGAGATATTGACCTTTGATGGGCTGCAGTTATACATGAAGTAGATTCTTGGAGGGTTTTTTTTTATTTGTCTGTTTATTTTTCCCTTTGCTTTGGGTTTTGTTTGTTTATTTTATTTTTTTTTTTTTTTAACTCCAGCCATCTTCAGGGAGAATGTGCATACCTGACTATCTGGGAAACTGCCGTGTGGAGAATTTCTACCCTGTATATCAAGCAGCATGGTTCCACTATAACTTCCCTGCCAAACATCAACCCATTCTGTGAGTCACAGCTTCTAGGGGTAATGATGAGCAGCACAGACTGGAGCTCATAGTTCATATGGAGATGCAGGCAAATTGGACTCTTTCCTGTGTATTTGCAAAGCGGGACAAACCTTTGTCCTATGCTGTGGGCTAGCAAACAGTGGTGAGGCATTTGCAAAAATGCCACAGACATAAATGGAGAGAAGTCAACATTGAAACATATTCTGATATAATCTACATTAACATATACTACACCCTTTCCTTATCAATGTGATTGCCAGGGAATATGTAGGTCTATATTCAGAGAACAAAAAATCACTGTGATGGGAAAGTTTGAAAGTCTGACAAGTCAGGTCAATTTCAAACTTTAAGTAAATTTGCTTGTTAAACACTTTGTGATGATTCTTAAATCTCATACAATATTGCTCATTAATATGTATACAAGCCTGTTAACTCTTATTTTTTAAATAAGCTTTAAGCACCCAGTGCCATGGGGCTGATACTGTACAGTTAGTATTGATGGCTATGGACCTTGGTGGATCCTAGTTGAAAAAGATCAGCTCAGTGTGAGAGCTCATCTCTGAAACTAGTCAAAACTGAAGTGGAATTACCTTCTCATCCTTCCCTGATATTTTAATGCTATTGCCCTATCACAGATAAGGGATTCTTTTCTGCTCTTGCTTCTGCTTGCATCCTTATGTATTCTGAAAGATGTTATCAGAACTTCAGTCAGTGCTCTGTCTGGTAACTTTTTGTTACTTGAGTGGCTTCTAGTGCAACTATACCCACCTTTACCCTTTGGTGACCACATTGATCACATACTTAGAAAAATGCTTACACATTGTGTCCGATATTACCATCAGAGTGTTATGAAATATACTATTGATAATTACACTACTTTGTTCATTCGTATTTGGGTTCAAGGCAAGCTGATACTACTTATATCCTATTTAAGATATTTTGAATTCATATGTGTCGCATATCTCTGTTTTGTCTGCAGTCCAAATTTAGATTTATTTAGTCCAAATCTACAGTCTGATTTAGATGTGACTTCCATTCATTCATTTCACACCAGTATACCTCTGCTGAGTTTGTATCTGTGTGATTCCCACCCCCTATGACTCTGAACTTTTACCTATAGAATTAAACCATGCTGTTAATTTGAAAATGACCTGGTTTTCACTGAGAGATTTGCTACTGTTAGGTTTGCCTGTTGTGGAAAAATGTATTCAATCTCCCTCCACCTGTTCATCCATACTTAAAGTTACAGCAAACTAAAATTGCTAATTGGCTAAACATTATGTTAGGCGTTCAGATCTCTCAAAGTTGCTGCAGCTCTCACTGGCCTCTACAAGCTTAGCAATTCAGTCCTTGCCAAAGATGTAACAATTTTTACAGGAATAACCTCACCATAAGAAGGAATGCACTGCTGCTATTGTATCTAGGATTATATTTCAACAGCCATGAGGAATGGGATGTAGTTTTCTCAAAAGCTAGTTAAATACAATGACACTTTATAAACTTTTTTTCTGGAAAGCATAACGTGTTTTCATTTGGTAGGCATGTCACAGGATAACATACCTTGCCAGAAACAAGGTACGTACTTGTTTCTGAACTAGGTGAAAAATAAATATTAAAGAACTTTATCTTACCACTTCTACTCATACTGATTTCTCACCAAAGATTAAGAACAGATGATTGCCTTCCATACTGGTGAATGCTGAAGAGTGAAATCCAAAAGAGATCTCTCTGGAAAAGGTGTTGTTCAACACACATTTAAATGATGTTAAGAACTAGATAACTACCGAGGTGACAGTATCTGCTGGTAATATAATAATTCAAGAGTTAATATCTAGGGTAGCAAAAGTACGGGTAGTGAAGAAAGGCAGATGTACCTTAGTTTGTGAGTGAAAAAAAGACAATAAATAGCAAATGAAAATCAATATAGATATATAAAGTGATGTCATAAGGAAAAAAAATCGTTACTTAACATTACAAGTGTTGGTCTCTGAGTAAAACACTATTACTTAGTGATGGGGTCTTGGGATTTTAATAGATAGCTCTCCAGAAAGATCAGCTCACTGTGTTCAAAAAAAGCAATTAGAGTTTAAGAAACTATTAGGAAAGAAGCAGAGGAAAATAAACAAAACAAAGAAAATCATTATGCTGCTGAATAGCTCTGTGGTACAACGGCATCTTAAATACCTTACATGCATTTCTGATCTTCTCTTCTCCACATTGAGAAGAGTGCAACTGGGAAAAGTGCAGAGAATTAAAGGTTGCATTGAGAGAGAATTAAAGGTATATAACAAATACTCTATTTGGAATAACTGAATGAACTACCATTCATAGCTTTAAAAAATGCTACTTTAAAATAGCTATTGTACAGACCATTTGGTTAATTTGCAATAATAATCTCCAAAATCTGTCTTTTACTACAGCTAGATGGGCATTTTCTTTTTGTTGTTCACCCCCTTTGCATCACTTTGCCAGGAAACTGAGCTCTCTGTTGAAGAAAACAGACATACTGCACTGAGTTGTAATATCGAAGGGCTAGAAAAGACTGCAGGAGGCTATCATATGCAGTGTTTCTTAAGTAGTTGGAATTTAACTTTATGTTCCGGAAAGAAAATTGTCGAATCGTAGAATCAGAGAATGGTTTGAGTTGGAAGGGGCCTTAAAGATCATCTAATTCCACACACCTCTGCCTTGGGCAGGGACACGTCCCACTAGAACAGGCTGCTCAAGGCCCCATCCAGCCTGGCCTTCAACACTTCCAGGGATGAGGCATCTACCATTTCTTTGAGCAACCTTTTCCAGTGCCTCACCACCATCATTGTGAAGAAATTAGATTCCTTGGACATCATTTACTCCTGACAAATCCACTTTGTTCCTTAATCTTTTACTTATTATCAACTACATACTCTGAAGTTTTAATTTTTGTTCTGAAAAATTTCCTGTGAGTCAGAATTCAGCTGACTGGTCTATAAATCTCTAGCCTCCCATTTAAAAGGCCAAAATCAACTGAATTTGCCATTTTCTAGGGTTCAGAGCATTCAAGCATTCTTCAAGATTTTCCACAAATTGTTAGTAATGGTTTAGAGATCTCACTAATATATTTTTGCACCAATTTTTCAGCCTAATTGATAAGACAATTTCTTACATATCTAAATGCTATCTAAATTGTTCCTTTGCACATTGGACATTGAGATATAGTGACAGATACCTTGTTACAACTATAAATGAGAATAAAATAGTCATTAAAACCTCTACACAGAGTAAACGGCCCAACCCCTTCCTTGGTCTTTCTAGTAATACTAATGCACTTATGGTAGGATTTCTAACTACTTTCAGTGTTCCTTTGTAGCAACATCGATCTTCTCTTCAGCCCTTTCCAAATTTGCCCCTACATGCCTTTGCTACAGTTTGGTACTTTTCCTTTGTAACCTCACCTAATTTCCAATGCAAGTTTTTCTATTGTGCCCTAGTCAATGAAGAACTTGTAGTTTTTTCAAGGGGTTGTGCTGAAATGAAAGAAATCTCTTGTCTGGCTGTGCTTCGGTACTTCTCTTTACGAAACATGTAGCTCCCCCTAACTCCTTTTTTTTTTCTCAGACCAAGTGCTCGTGAAAGGTTACCTGCTAGTCATGTAGTTTAGTAAAGTATGCTTTCCTGAAGGATATGACAGTTTTAAATTGTTATTTATCATATTTTTAAAACCACAAAAATTGTAATTTCATTCCTACTTTGAGCTGCCTTCTAATAATGATATTCTCAATTGGTTCTTCCCTTCTACTTTGAGTAAAATATAGAAAACATTTTCTTTTCTACTTCTAGATAAATTCTTGTCAATGGATTCTAAGAGCTTGCTGGACAGACTGAATTCATCTCTATTCCTGGAATTGTCTGCACATCTAATAACCCTCATTATCATGGGCTTTTATTTTCTCAATGAATCTGCTAATTCGTTTATCCACGTGATCTTGCTTTTATGGTTTATGTTAGACCTACATAATGATAGCTGTGCAAAGCTTTTTCTGTTTTAATCGTTGCTCAGTTTTTCAGCAGAAATGTCTTCATTTAAATTGTTGACCTAGAGCAAATGTGTGCATTAGTGATTATCATCCTTTATTCTCCTGCCTACATTTCTTGCATAATCTTTTTCACTTTGTATTGATACTCCAGTCACTTGGATTTTCCCATCAAATCTCTGTTATACCAATAGGATTATAAACTTGCCATATATTGAGAATATTATCATTTGATGCTTATCTTTCATGTTTCTTGGCTCCATATTCATGTTCTTTAGAGGTTTAATGTCTGCTACCATCTTCTTTGTTCCTCCTTTAATGTTACTGTGAACACCACTTTCTGGTTTTTTTTTATGCCTCAGAGATTTTCTTTGGAGTAAATGTTCTTCTCCTGCTGATCTGATCATAGTAAATAAAGGCAAGAGAGCAAATGCAACCTGGTAAGAATTCTGACAAAACATCAGGCTAAAATTATGTAGAATAGAGATATGGTGAAGTATTCTGAAGCTAAAAAAACCCAGACTTGAAGTGATATAAAACTACTGAATTATCTTACGGAATGTCCATATTAGGCAGTAAGTAAAGGCTGTATCACTAACTGTAACTATTTAGATTCTACTTGCTCCTACTTCCAAGATTTGATATTAAGGATAACTAATCTACCTCCATCCTTTAAGCTTGTTAAACAAAAATAACAACAAAAATCTTGGAATACTGCAGAAAAACCTTGCATTCTTTTGCAGATCTTCAGTGACATTTTCTTCTAGTATTACAATAAAAATTGATAGTGTAGACCACTTACTCTTGAGTGATTTGCTTCTGGCTTCTAATTTATCCTTTATATATCATATGTATCAGATAACAGATAACGGTGTAGTGGAGAAACACATATTTCTAGAAGAGGAGCATCCATGGAGGTTGCTAGCCTGATGACCTTGCTTTTGATTCTGCCTGCAGCCTCCAGAGAGCCTACAGACTGTGAGAACAATCTGTGCTGCTCTTCCAGAGTCAAATGTGTGTCAGGTTCAGAAGAGGGAGAGTTAGATGGGGGACGTCTCCCAATAACCCCAGCACCCTCTTTGCTTTGACATGTAAACTGTGAGTAAGCTGGACAAGAAGGGGTACCAGGACCAGTGCGGATTAATAATTCTATTGATATTAGAGACAGCAAGACTGAGTGTACCCTCAGTAAGTCTGCAGATGACACCAAGCTGAGTGGTGCAGTTATCATGCTAGATGGATGAGCTGTGATCCAGAAGGCCCTGAACAAGTTGGAGAAGTGGGCCTGTGTGAAACTCATGAGGACCAAGTGCAAGATCCTACACCTGGATCAAGTCAGTCTGCAGTTTCAGTACTGAATGGGAGATGATATGATTGAGAGCAGCCCTGCAAAGAAGGACTTGGGGGTGCTGATTGATGAGAAGCTTGACATGAGCCGGCAATGTGCGCTCACAGCCCAGAATGCCAAACGTATCCTGGGCTGCATCAAAAGAAGTGTGACCAGAAAATTGAAGGAGGTGATTCTACCCCTCTACTCCTTTCTCATGAGATCCCTCCTGGAATATTTTGTCCAGTTTTGGAATCCACAACACAAGAAGGATGTGGAACTGTTGGAACAATAAATTGAAAGAGGGAAGATTTTGATTAGGCATTAGGATGCCCAGGGAAATTGTGGATGCCCCATCCTTGGAGGTGTTCAAGGCCAGTTTGGATGGGGCCCTGAGCAGCCTGGTCTAGTGAGAGGTGTCCCTGCCCATGGTGGGGGAGTTGAAACTAGATGATCTTTAAGGTCCCTTCCAATCCAAACTGTTCTATGATTTTATACAATATCCCACATCACTGTGGTTGTCAGTGGGGAAAAACAGTTGGATTTTTCATGAGAGAATGATAAGTGCCCTTTCTTCCACATTGTATGAACAGAATATATTATGCTGACTGCTTTTCATGAAGCTGAACATGTTTTGACAGACAGGCGAGAAATGAAACCAAGTAAGATTTTGGTAAATGGATCCATCTGCTAGTGCTGCCGAAGGCAGATGCTGAAGTGCCAAGCTGTAAGTGACTGCATGGATTTTCAAACTGAGTTTCTGCCTCATACCTTTGTATACTGGTGTTCTTATGAGAAAGACGAATGGGAAGGTAGGAGGAAAAGCTTAAACACTACAATCACATGGGCTCACACCTTGGCACACTAACTTTTCACAACAATGTCACAAAGTGAAAAACATACTATCCGACTCATATGCCAAGAGTAAGCAAGACCTGCAGAAAAAATGACTAGTTAATATTTTCTATTCTGTGGGAGTCTGTTCTTAAAAATGTGTCTACTTTCATAACTTTTAGTATCTTGCAGTGATATTTCTATGCCTGCTTGCATATATTCTATGAATAATATTCCTGAAGGAAATGAGAACTTCTGATCTCATATATTTATAAGGTGAACACTCTTTACCTGTAAACAAATTAATATTGCTACATTACACCATTACCTACAATATATAGATGTTTTTAAATTTAAACCTTTTTTAAAGAAAATTGGAATATTATTTGTGTCCTGTAATGAAAATATCCTTTGAGATGCAGTCACTAAAAGTAAGTATGTATTATATAAAATATTGACACAACAGAAGGAATTTCTACAGATATTTAAGAAATAAAGTGTTGTATGATGTGTTTTTACAGTGCTTTTAATCATGTGTGACTAACTGATCATTCTGGTTCTGTGAAAATATTTTTGTCACAAAATTATTCTTAAAAAATGCTCATAATCAGTAAACATGACATACAGAAATTTAAGCGGTTTTCTGACAGTAAAAAATCTGGTACTTCATAGTACAAAATATTCTTTATTGCCTGTTGGAAAGGAAGGTGTCATTAGGTTTGTCTCTTAATTATCAAAGGTAATGTTCCTGCCCATATTTTCCTGCACTGAGGTGACTTCTCTCAGGAGAGTTCTGGTGTGCCAGTTTCAGAGCTGTCTTGCTCAATTAAGAGAAAGGCCCCTAGCTTCTACAAATCCTACTTTTTCTCAGTTCATCTGCCAAAGTACAATTCTCTAAGAATGTAACTGAGATGACATGTTTGATTAGACTTGCTTTATTTTGCCTCCACCTCAGAAAAATAAGCATGTAACTAAAGAGCCTCATAATAAGTAATTTCCAGGCAACTGAACCTAAGACCTTAAAGAACAGAGGCTTCTGCCATTTGGTTTAAAAGAGTGGTAGACTGAATTAGGTGGACACAGCAGAACGTTATTTTTCTCTGTTATTGACTTGTCAGTTAGGGGAATGCAAAACACACTGAACTGGTGGGTGGATATTTTCAAAAGCATTCATCATTGACTTTAATGGGAGAGGGAGTAGACAAAGGCTAAACCATTTTAAATGTGCAATCTATAGGTCTTTACAGATGTAAATCTGTATGCACCATCTTATCCCTATGCACCAACATTTGTGTGTGCAAAAGGGTCTACCATGACAAGCACCAACTGTATGAAAAGAAGAAATATTAATTCAGTAGTACCCCAAATGAACCTGAATAAATAGAAGACATGCATTAAATGTTTAGCTCTCACAGAAGTTCTACACTGTCTGGGTGTACTGAAATCAGTGTGGTTGACACTACTTAAAATAAACGTACCTCCAACTTCCTAAAATAAAGGAATCCAATTCTGGTTGCACAGAATTTGCATAGACAAATAAAGAATAATTTTCAGCTTTATGGCAATTTTCAGACAACATGAGATATAATAAAAAAGAGGACACTAACAAAAGAAATTAGCTGAGAATACGAAATTATCTCAGTTTGAATAATACCCTAGGAATTCTTAGCTTCCACTTCAAAATCCTAGTCAAACGCTTAAGGCAAGAGAAAATCTTCAAAACTTGTCTATTAACATTTCATTTCAGGAAACGGCAAGGAGAAAGCTTACAAACCAAATGTTTTTAGGAATGGTGAATACAATTGAGAAAAAAAAAATCTCCCTTAATAGGGCAATGTCATCATTGACTGCATTGATTAAGAGGGAAAAACATATTTAGGGTATACAACAAATTCTTATGGCTATTAAGTCTGTTAGTTATGTAAAAAAAAATAAGATGCGCTTTGTAAGAGCTGCAGCACTTACAACAGTAGTAATGAAATTTAATGTGTATTTTCACCTACCCACTATCTACTTCTTGAGATACGCTAAACAGACTTGCCTGAATTATCTGCTTGGAATAAGCAGTGTAATACACTTAGTCTTTTATTTTTCTTGTAGAATGTTTTGCAAAGTGAGCCGAGTTGCTAACTCACAGTTTACAAATTTTGATGCTATTTTTAGGGCATAGAAAATATTAATTGACAGGGCTATTTAACTTCTAACATTTTATGCAGAACATTTGAACTTCTTATCTAGCCATAAACATATGACCAGTCACATACAGCAAATGCTGTAAAGTATGTTTCCTCATTGGCAGAATGGAAGTTTTAAAAGAGAACTTACTAATGAAGAAAGAATGAGTAACAACCATGCTTGCAACTAAGAATTTTAAGACAAATGATCTGTGTTAAAATTTATGCAACTTCCAAGATCTGGAAATATTTTTCATGAATAAGCCGTCATAGCACACATTAACCTTGAGTGTTATGACCCTATGACTAATAGCAATGCAAAATTGCCATTTATTTCTGTAATATATAGTCAGTAACAGAGAATAGCCAGGTTATGAAAGAAGAACAAACAGCTTTTTTGAACCATGCCAATAAGCTTCAAATTCCAATATAGTGCTTGAAAGACCAGTAAAGTGCAGTAAGTGCTGAAGGGCCACTGGAGAGCACTAAAATAAATGATACAGAAGCATTTCATTTCCCATTTACATAAAACCAATATAATCTTGTATTGAAATGCTTAAAATAATAGCTACAGATATATAGTATCAATTTATTTTTAAGAAGTAGCAACATTTTCTGCAAATTTTTAACAAATTTCTTTTAATTTTGATCCATTTCAGCTCATAATCATTCCAGGAATTTTTTTTTAAAAACAGTTTTTAAAAAAAGTTACTCAATTTTTTACCTAGTGACAGTTTTTGTGGTAAAAATTGTGGAATTAAACAATTTTAAGGGACCATAGGAGAAGTGGACAGACCACTTCAAACTTTAAAAAGCTGTTTGGCTTTCAGCAACATTTCAGTTACGCATAATGCCCTCTTCTAAAATTCTCTTTTATTCAAGGATGACAAACTAAATTTGAAGTGGTAGGTATGTGTCCAGCTAATTTGATTTAAATAACCACTATCATTCAGCAGCAATAACGGGGCTAGATAGAAAGGTAATTAGGCAACTGAGGAAAACAATGGTTTGGTGTAAACAGAACCAAAACTGATTGCTCTACACATTTTTACAGTTGTCATATAATTTAAGAACTACCTTGCAGAAATAGGCAGATTATGTAAACGCATTTTTCCCTGAGTAGAAATAGCTAATTTAGATCTCTTTTTTGACATGGAATATATAAAGAGTGAACACTACAGATGATTTCCTGACGTCTTTGAGGCATATTCTGTCCCCTATATGGACATCAGACTTCCTGTAGTCCATTCTATTAGCTTCTAGCTTACTGTATGCTACAAAGTACTACTCATTATTTTTTGCTTTACCTATCGTTGTGTCATCTGAAAAATTAGTCACCAAGAGCCTCGTGCTTCTTCTAGATAATCAACAAAAAGTCACATAACATCTGGCTTGGTAACAACCTCTATAGAAGCCCACTGAGGACACTGGTACTGTATTTGATGAGCACTGCTCGTTAACCTGTTATTTAGATATGTCACTTATCTAATTACTGATATGCTGTTTGTGTGCTCTGCTGATATTGGAGATCATGAGATTTTAAATCAGAATTTCACACTGTTCTGTCTTCCTTACAGGACTATATGACATACAACTTCTCTGTATTTCAATTTATTAGCCATAGAGATGTGCCCTCTCCCTAACCCTTCTTTTTCATTAGCTTTCAATAAAAGTTATTGACAAATATTAAATGTTCTACCACTCTTTAATTCTTTGCTGATTAAAGTCTGCCTCATTTTCTTGCATACTCTTTCTTGTGAACACTAGAATAGCTAAAATAAAGTGACCCAGATCACGCAGCCCTTCAGTGATACTGACACAACATTAACACTTTCCCTTTTCAAAGATTCCACACTTGCACCAGTTTCTCCATGAAACGATTGCCAGATTTATTTTGCAAAGACATTTGAATGCTAAGTTGCTCACAGTTGGTTCAGAAATAGAAGAGGAGGTGAAGTACTTGGAATAAATTATTGCTCAGCTCTGCATACAAAGTACACAGATGTTTTATACTGATGAAGAGTGAATGTGTAAAAAGAAGGGTGCAGGACAGGATTTAGCCTTTGTCTCCCATCAGTACTACAGAATCTTGGAGTATAAGAAAATCTTAATGCTAACAGTAAAAATCATTAGTAGTTATGAATAACTCTCAACTTTAATCCAGAAAATCTGAGTATCCTTTGATACTGAGAAAATCCCTCTATCCTTTTGAACTGTGTCTTCTGACCCTCAGAACGGCACAAATGTGGTTCGAGAGGCAAGAAAAATAACAGCTAAGTCATCCCTCCAGTCCCCCACCACCGTCAGATAAAATCCTCAAAGTGTGTGGATAAAGTTGAACATAGACCTAAATCCCAAGTCTTTTCAGGATCCTGCTGTCGTAGGCGATGAGAGGGAGTGACAAAAGCTTGAGTGGAGAGTGACTCAGAACAGAAGCCAAGATAGCAGGAAGGAATTGGTGAGTATTGGTGGTGGGCATGGTAAGTTCTGCAGCCGGGCGCTAAATCGAGGCATAAAACACGCTCTGGGGAGTGAGAGAACCCCCCAAGAGGGAGCGAGGGGCAGGTGGCTTCTGACTCTCGATCCCAGCAGCTGCCACGTGGCAGTTGACACAGGGAGGGTTTAAACAGCCCCCAAGGAGCACAGTGACCAGGAGAGCGCTAACAGGGGTGTGCTCATCAGAAAGGCTCATCAGAAGGGTGGGCTTAGCAGTTTGCAAGAGCAGTTCATGAAGGCAGAGCACGGAGGGAGGGCACAGCGCTGCGCTCAGGAGGTGAGTTCAGTCAGGGAGAGGGAGCCCAGCCATGGTGTCCACCTGATGGGAGGCCCCATCCTCTGCACCTGACAGAAGGAACACATCAGCTCAGACTGAGATCACAGGACAACATGCAGCCACTCAAGTCTCAGGCTGCAGGGAGCGATGCCAGCTTGCACTGGAAACGGAGGGCAGCAGGAGCAACAGCTGCATAAGGCGTGAGCAGGTGGAAGATCTCAGCCTGGTGGCAGAGCTGCGAGAGGAAGGGAGGCTAAGGAGCATCATGGCAAGAGATAGACGGGAGGAACCACACCCTGAGCTCCCTGATACAGGAACAGAGACAGACATCAGAAAAAGACCCTAATCAGAGGGATTCAGTATCCCCCCCCCAATCAGGAAGTAGATAGGAACTTAAAAAGTTGGGGCTTTCCCATGAACGGTAGGAGTATATGAGTCTCTCAGACTACTCAGACTACTTAAAGCAGTTCAACATTTCCAAATGTGTTTCACTATAATATCATGGGAAAAGTCCAGTACAGAAATGTGATGATGCAGAAGAGTGAACTTGCAAGAATTACCTGCAAAGAAGCACATCCTTCTTCACCTTTGAGGAGGAAAGTAATTTGAAAGACAATCCTTTTTTTCTTGTTTTTAGCGGGAGGGAGTTGCTAATGTGGTCTGAGAGTCACCCCTTCCTGTTTTGTTTTCCTGCATGCAAAAGGAGAATAATAACTACAACATCCATTCAGGAAGCTAGTGGTAGAGCTGTTTTCTTAACGCAGTACAATATATAAAGTACACAGATAATTCAGAACAGCAAATTTCTGTTTTGATTAGATTTAAATTTTAAGTCGTGTAAAACAATTTGATTTATGTGTTAATCTATTGAAACGATTGATTATGTAACAGAAGAATAAATCCTCTGTAGAGAGGGAAAATATGATTTTGTTTATTGAAATGCTTAGACTAATGGTGATAAAGTCTGCATCATAATCTAAATAGAATTTTACTACACATAAATGAAAGTTTTACATGTTCTACAGGGAACTCTAACAAATTCAGTGGTCCAGCAATGTAATGTATAAAAGGTATAATAAGTCACACTCTCAGAGCTCTCCTTTGGTGTTCCTGATAATATGTTAATTGATGTGTAACGAAGAACAATGCAGATCTGCATAAAAGGCAGATTTGTAGAGCTTACAGTCAGGGCTTTAATAGTGTTGCATATTTCTACTTCTTCGGAAGTGTCCTAACTGGTTGAAAGTATTTTCTCAAGTATGCAGAAGGTTATGTAGAAACTGGTGGAATTATTGCTGAGCCACAGGGACAGTCAGAGTATTCACAGGGGGTAACTCTAAGCAGATAAACCTGAACATTTCTTTGGAAAATATATGTGTACTGGTTTCTTCTCATTTTAGCTCATGTTCCCAGGAAAAATACCCCCATAAATTGCATTTTCTTTTGTGAGCATCTCCAGGTACACTTGTCCTGACATATCCATTTGTTAACTGTGCTATAATTCAGTACATTTTGTGTTTAGATCTCAGCAAATTTAATTTTTTTTCTGTTTGGGTACTGTTTGTGAGAAGTTTATAATTATCTCACATTCAGATGGCTTCAGTAAATAATCCCTGGTCTGCAGTTTATGATAAAATTCCTTGACAACAGAAAACTCCATTAAGCTAACCAAGTGGGTTCTCCTTTCTCCCCCTCCCACCCCATTTTTCACAATCTAGTATTTGTCACAAACATTTCTACAAATTGAAGAAGCTATAAATCCCCCCCACTTTTACAATAAGTAGGAAATATGGCAAATTTGTAAATGAATTATTTTATTTCTGTGGCAGTCTCTTTCCCTACTACTAAAATGTGTCATCCATAATGACATATAGCACCTGGTTAAAAGACCACATAGAACTCTGTGGCAGTCATGGAGAGGAGATGATAAGAATCCAGTCAAAAGTGGAGAATGTTCATAAGTTAATACAGTTTTCCTAAGATCTGGTCTTTGGTTATGTATCCTCTACAGAAGCTTTTTCTCTTCCTTACAGTCTACCTCCTCCTGCAGATGCTATGTTCTTCTTCCACATCAGAGCAACACATGGATTCCAGAGATGAAGGAACAGAAGTACAGACTCAAACAGAGGCAGACACAGCACTGTGTGAATTTTAGTGGAACAAATGAGCTTCAAAAGTGAAAAGTATTATCATAGGCTTAATATTGTACTATGTTAAAGCCTTGGGTCTGGAGATGATAGTTCAGTATGCCTAATCCTGTAAAAAAAACAGTACTCATGCCAAGACTGAAATTGTGTTAAGTTGCACAAGAGAAAAAGAACCAAAACAAGGAGGTAATTTAACCAGAAATTGAAATGTAGGGTTTTTTCCACAGACCAAATGTATTAAATACTTTTGGAGATCTTTTTATTGCAGAAAGATAACTATTAAAGTCTCTTATTTTGTTAAGAAATTCTAAGCAGTAAAAATAGAATCATGGAAACATGGAATGGTTTGAGTTGGAAGGGACCTTAAAGATCATCTAATTCCACCCCCCCTGCCATGGGCAGGGACATCCCACTAGATCAGGCTGCCCACATCCAACCTGGCCTTGAACTTTTCCAGAGAGGGGGCAGCCACAACTTCCCTGAGCAACCTGTGCCAGTGTCTCACCACCCTCATTGTGAAGAATTTCCTCCTATATGCCTAGTTTAAATCTCCCCTTCTCCAATTTATAGCCACCCCCCCAGCCCTATCACTACATGCTCTTGCAAAACTTCCCTCCCCGGCTTTCCTGTAGGCCCCCTTCAGGTACTGGAAGGCCGCTATAAGGTATTCTCAGAGCTTTGTCTTCTCCAGGTGGAACAATCTCAACTCTCTCAGCCTGTCCTCATAGCAGAGGTGCTCCAGCCTTCTGATCATCTTTGTAGCTCTCCTCTGGATCTGTTACAACAGCTCCATATCCTTCTTAAGTTGAAGACTCCTGAACTGGACACAATGCTGGGAGTAGAGGGGGAGAATCACCTCTCTCAATCTACTGGCCATGGTTCTTTTGATGCAGCCCAGGATATGGTTGGCCTTCCGGGCTGCGAGCACACATTGCTGGCTCATGTTGAGCTTCTCATCAATCAGCACCCCTATGTCCTTCTCTGCAGGGCTGTTCTCAATCACATCATCCCCCATCCTGTATGGAAACCACAAATTGCCCCAAAGCAGGTGTAGGACCTTGCATTTGGTCTTGTTGAACCTCATGAGATTAGCACAGGTACTCTTCTCCAGCTTGTCCAGGTCCCTCTGGATGACACCTTGACTTTCCAGTGCACAACTCAGGTTGGCATCATATGCAAACTTGCTAAGGATGCACTCAATCTCACTGTCTATATCATCAATGAAGATATGAAACAACACTGGTCCCAGTACGGATCCCCGAGGGACACCACTTATCATGGATATCCATCTAGACATCGAGCTGTTAGAATCATAGAATCACTAGATTGGAAAGGACCCACTGGATCATTGAGTCCCATCATTTAGAAAGCGTTGACTGCTGCTCTCTAAATAGGATCATCCAACCAATTTCTTATCCACTGAACAGTCCACCCATCAAATCCATATCTCTCCAATTTAGAGAGAAGAATGTAGTGGGGAACCGTGTCAGAGGCTCTACAGAAGTCCAGGTAGATTACAACAGTTGATTTTCCCATGTCTGGAAACTTGTGTGTTCAGTTCTGAACTGCTAATGTGATGATTTTTCCAACTTTTGAAAAAATTAAAAGGCACAAAAATGAAAAAAAAGAGAGACCAGTGGTGGGGGAACTGCAGCTTTGACTTGGTGTTGTCAGGACGAAATTGTCTCAGTCAAGAATGTATGCTTCAACAGCTGCAACCGTGCTCTTTCCTCCAGACTGAAAGTGGTGTGGCTGGGCTAGTGAGGAGCCTTCAATGATCAATAATTCAAGTTGATGAACCATTACATTATATTGTGTTGGTGCCAAGGGATACAGTAGGTCCCATAATCATACAAAATGGGGGAAATTTAATGAGATACATCTTGCTATGCTTTAGTTTATCATAAACATAAACCCATAAATCCAGCAGCTAGAATTTTGAGAACACTAGATGTACATTAACACCAAGAGATTTGGCAATTGCAGCCTCGACATACCCTCTGTCAAAGGGAAATATCTGATCCCTTTTTAATCTAAAATAACTTCTACCCTGAGGGAAATTCCATCTGTGTATGTGCACGGATCAAAGACATGAATGCAAACTTGAATTTTCTGTTACGCTTGTAAAAAAACACTCAAATGCATTTAAGGATAAGTTCTAAAGCCTACATAATGGAAAAAATGTCCTTGTACTTATACGAGGTCTTTGTGCGTGCACAGCAGTATTTTGATTGACAGGCACAACGCTTTTCTGCACTTGCAAATGCATAAAAACCTTGCTCTTGATGAGGAAAGTACTCACTATTCTGTTCTTACTAGATTGGAAAAGTGGAAGAAAGTGAATTCTTCAGAATTTGTTCTTATTTTTGTTAAATCACAGAGTATTTTTTAATCCTTGTTAATATATCTTGACAGAAATCATATAGAAAGCAGATATGCTCACACAAGTCCACTTTAACTCCCAGTTTTGTATAGAGTGCCAGATTCTACTGATAAATTTCAGCTGTCATTGCTGTTTATCTCCTTAGAATGATGTTACCCAGGATGACATTGTCACCCTTGCAGCATGGCAACACATGTCTTTGAGGACTGATTCAGAGCAAATGGTGCCATCTGCTCAGTTAGTACTATTACTCTTTGCAGTACCTTAAATTTTCCTTGGAGGTTGTTCTGGCAAGGTTTGCCTTGTGCAGCTTACATAGTCAGATGTTTTTGAAGACAGAACTGGTATGGCTACAGATGGCAGGAACTGCACCTCTAAGAGAGGAATTTGCTGTGGCTTTTCAAGACCTGTAGTTAACTGCTATAGTATACATGTTATCTTCCTACTGTAAATGTAAATATACCTCAGACAGGAAAAGAGACAATACCATTTGGGGCAATACGCTTATATTATTTGGAAATGTAAAGCACACATCTGGTACAGATGAACAGCAATCAGAAAGTTATGACGGGGGAAAAAGAAAGAGAGAATTTTACAATCAAGTCTGTTAAATGAGTTTTTCAAACAACCAAAGTTATGGCCCCCTGAGCCTGGGGAAGTGGTTTGCTCAAAGTGCTGGGGTGAGTGGAGTGAGCCAAGGAATCTGCTTTGATCAAGATCCTGCTTAGTGAATGTAACGAAAAGGTCATTCATGAACCACTGCATTCCAAATGCAGATGGATTTGTGGGAAACATTATCAGGAAACCTCTGAAACAACCTGAATGAAATACAGCTCACTTTTGGAGAAAAGTACTGGTGAAGGAGGAGGTGGGTGTGTATATATATCTATTGTGAGAATGCTATTTAAAATCTTTCCCACCATCAGGACACATATTTCTGTATATTTTGATTATTTTGTTTTAAATACTCTGGTTCATTGTTACTAGAAAAATCCGTTTGCTTCTTTTGGATGTACATTTTATTAATTTCTTCTAGGACATTTCATCCCTTTGGTGTATAAAGGGAAGGTGAATTTTCCTGACACTACTGGCCAAGGAAAGGAAAAACAAGTTCAAAGCAATACTTTTCTGATGACGACTGCAACCACCACAGCTAAAGCTCAGCCTAGATGACTGTCCCAAAGGTTTGCAGAAAAAGCAGCAACAAAATGTTGTAGCCATCTTCTTTTGCAGCAAAAATCAAGCCTCTTTAATTACAGTAACCTAATTTGTTGGCTTGTACCTTTAACTGCATGAGATGAAATCATAACCAGCTGGATTAGTGTCTGCAATTCAAATATCAGAGCTCAAAGGTAAATTTGATGACCGTGGATTTCAAGCACATAAGGAAACGTTATTCTTTCAGAACACCTTTTGGTTTTAGAGTGCTAAAAATGATGCAAACAGCAAACAGTGAATAGATATCTTTCAAAGGAAAAGCTACTTTAAAGAGACTTTAGGGCGAAAGTGTGAAAGCAAACATGCTAAACAGTGGGGATAACACACAATAAGAAGAAAATATTCATTAAAAAAATGTATTTATGTGGTATGAGATTCTTGGGAAAGAAGTAGGTGATCATAAAATGAACCGCACCTCTGTCAAGAAAAAGAGGAGAGTGATCGTCTTAGGGGATTCCCTTCTTAAAGGAATGGAGGGTCCCATCTGCAGACCGGACCCGCTCCACAGGGAGGTCTGCTGCTTGCCGGGGGCTTCAGTGAGGGATATCAATAGAAAACTCCCTTCCTTGATGAAGGAAACGGATTACTATCCCCTCTTAGTATTTCAAATAGGTAATGATGACTTACAGCGCAGAAAGCTGAAAGCCATCAAAAGAGACTTCAGGGATTTAGGGAAGATGATTGAGGGCTCTGGAGCGCAAGTGGTGTTTAGCTCCATCCCAATACTAAGGAATATGGAGCAGGAAGTCAGGAACGTACAGATGATTAATGCCTGGCTCCGAGCCTGGTGTGAGGAGAGAGGCTTTGGCTTCTTTGATCATGGGGTGACCCACCCACCCCCAGGTTTTCTTACTAGGGATGGGTCATACTTGTCTCGAAGGGGAACTAAAGTTATCTCTAAAAATCTGGTTAGGCTCTTAAATAGAGCTTTAAACTAGATGTGAAGGGGGAAGGGGAGGAGACCAGGCTAGTTGGGAATGAGCCTGGAAGTGGGAAACCGGCGGCTGAGAAATGGTGTGCTGGAGAGGACCACCAGTACACCACAACAGGGCAAGTGAGGGCGAGTATAAGTGGGGACAGTAAGGATAAAACTGGGTCTGTGGAATTAGTTATTCCAAGGACCAGTCAATCGAGAATAAACTCTCTTCCCTTTATGAGGGCTGAAGGTTCATCAGCCCAGCTGAAGTGCATTTACACCAATGCACGCAGCATGGGCAATAAGAAGGATGAGCTGGAAGCTGTTGTAGGGCAAGGTGACTATGATGTCATTGCCATCACAGAAACGTGGTGGGATGACTCACATAACTGGACTACAGCTATGTTGGGATATAAACTCTTCAGGCGGGACAGGAAGGGTAGGAAAGGAGGCGGGGTAGCCCTCTATGTCAAAGAGTGCTTTGAAACTCTCGAACTCGATTACGGTGAGGACGGGATCAAGTGCCTATGGGTTAAAATCAGAGGAGCCCACAAGAAAGGGGACTTTGTGATAGGAGTCTGTTACAGACCACCCAGCCAAGAAGAAGCTGCTGATGAACTCTTCTATAAACAGCTGGGGACAGTCTCTAAATCTCTGCCTCTTGTCCTTGTGGGAGACTTTAACTTTCCGGATGTCTGCTGGGAGTACAATACAGCAGAAAGGAAACAGTCTAGGAGGTTCCTGGAGTGCATCGAAGACAACTTCCTTGCACAACTGGTTAGCGAACCAACAAGGGAGGGTGCCTTCCTAGACCTGCTGTTTGTGAATAGAGAAGGTCTTGTTGGGGATTTGACGGTTGGAGGACGCCTGGGATTAAGTGATCATGAGATGATAGGGTTTTCAGTTCTAGGTGGGATTAAGAAGGGGGTTAGCAAAGCAGTCACATTAAACTTCCAGAGGGCAGACTTTGGCCTGTTCAGAAGGTTGATTAGCAAAGTCCCGTGGGAAACAGTCCTTCAGGGCAAGGGAGCCCATGAGGGTTGGGCGCTCTTGAAAAATGAAATCCTATCAGCTCAAGAGCAGGCCATCCCTGTGTTCCGGAAAAGGAGCCGGCGGGGGGAAAAGCCAGCTTGGTGGAGCAGGGAGATCTCAAGATGCGTCAATAAGAAGAAGAAGCTCTATGTGCTCTGGAGGAAAGGACAGGCATCTTGGGTGGACTACAGGGACGAAGTGAGATCGTGCAGGGAAAAAATCAGGAGGGCCAAGGCCCAACTAGAATTAAAACTCGCTAAGTCTGTGAAAGACAACAAAAAGTCTTTCTACAAGTACATTAACAGGAAAAGGAGGACGAGGGAGAATATCCAGTCTCTAGTGGATGCAGAAGGAATAACAGTGACAGGGGATAAGGACAAGGCTGAGGTACTTAATGCCTTCTTCGCCTCAGTCTTTAATAGCAAAGAAAGTTGTTCCTTCTGTTTACAAATCCAAGAGTTAGAGGGGCAGATTGAGGCTCCCGTGATCCAAGAGGAGGCGGTTAGAGACTTGCTTGCCAAGCTAGACGTCCACAAGTCTATGGGGCCGGATGGGATCCACCCAAGAGTATTGAAGGAACTGGCGGATGTCCTTTCCAAACCCCTATCCATCATCTTCCAGAGGTCCTGGCTGACTGGGGAAGTTCCACTAGACTGGAGGCTGGCTGATGTTGTGCCCATATTCAAGAAGGGTTGCAGAGAGGATCCGGGGAACTACAGGCCTGTCAGTCTCACCTCAGTGCCAGGGAAAGTCATGGAACAGGTAATCTTGAGTGCTATCATGAAGCACATGCAAGAGAACCGGGTGATCAGGCCCAGTCAACATGGGTTTACAAAAGGCAGATCTTGCCAAACTAACCTGATCACCTTCTATGACAAAATCACTCAACTACTGGATGGGGGAAAGGCTGTGGATGTAGTCTTCTTGGACTTCAGTAAAGCCTTTGACACAGTTTCTCACAGCATTCTGCTGCAGAAACTGTCAGCCTCTGGCCTGGACAGGCGCACACTCTCCTGGGTTGAAAACTGGTTGGATGGCCGGGCCCAGAGAGTGGTGGTCAATGGAGTTAACTCCAGCTGGAGGCCAGTCACAAGTGGAGTTCCTCAGGGCTCAGTACTGGGTCCAGCTCTGTTCAATGTCTTTATCAATGACCTGGATGAAGGCATTGAGTGCACCCTCAGCAAGTTTGCAGATGACACTAAGCTGGGAGGAAGTGTCGACCTGCTGGAGGGTAGGGAGGCTCTGCAAAGGGATCTGAACAGGCTGGACTGCTGGGCCGAGACCAATGGGATGAGGTTTAACGAGACCAAATGCCGGGTCCTGCACTTGGGGCACAACAACCCTATGCAGCGCTACAGACTGGGGGAAGAATGGCTGGAGAGCTGCACAGAAGAGAAGGACCTGGGGGTGCTGGTTGACAGCCGACTGAACATGAGCCAGCAGTGTGCCCAGGTGGCCAAGAAGGCCAATGGCATCTTGGCTTGTATCAGAAATGGGGTCACCAGCAGGTCCAGGGAGGTGATTCTCCCTCTGTACTCGGCACTGGTGAGACCGCACCTCGAATACTGTGTTCAGTTCTGGGCCCCTCACCACAAGAAGGATGTTGAGGCTCTGGAGCGTGTCCAGAGAAGAGCAACAAAGCTAGTGAGGGGGCTGGAGAACAAGTCTTATGAGGAGCGGCTGAGAGAGCTGGGGTTGTTTAGCCTTGAGAAGAGGAGGCTGAGGGGAGACCTTATTACTCTCTACAACTACCTGAAAGGAGGTTGTGGAGAGGAGGGAGCTGGCCTCTTCTCCCAAGTGACAGGGGACAGGACTAGAGGGAATGGCCTGAAGCTCCGTCAGGGGAGGTTCAGGTTGGATATCAGAAAAAAATTCTTCACAGTAAGAGTCATTGGGTACTGGAACAGGCTGCCCAGGGAGGTGGTCGAGTCGCCTTCCCTGGAGGTGTTTAAGGAACGGGTGGATGAAGTACTTAGGGACATGGTTTAGGGAGTGTTAGGAACGGTTGGACTCGATGATCCAATGGGTCCTTTCCAACCTTGTGTGATTCTGTGTGATTCTGTGTGATTCTGTGTGAAAAACTGTGTTGTAGCGTATAAGCAAAAGGTGGCTAAGTTAAGGCTGAAAGAACATTCATATTCTGGCATTTTATGTATTGTGGGCCCCAGATTTTATGGCCGTAACTTTTAATAGAGAAATTTTCCTACTAAAAAAAGCAAATGAAGCCCTTGAATTCCATCCTCCCTTATTTCCCATTGAAATGCTACCCAGTGCATATAATCTGAAGCACAGAAATGCGAAAGAGCAAAGCCGCAGCTGGAAGGAGGGGGAAACAGATGTTTTCTCCCACTTATGAAAATTGTCCCAATTAAAAGCAAATATTCATCACATATAGGGCTTAGAAGATGAAATGTCACATTTTCCATACACTGAAAGTTAAATGCATGATTCCTATTCAATTGAAGCAGGCTTCTACATAATTTTGAAGTGTTTCATTTTATATCTAATCATCTTAGTCTCTTAATCACAGTTAGCTTGCATTTTCAAATGAAAGCTTTTTACATGCCATAAACCCAAGATTTTCAGTTTTGAAAAGGTCAATATGGACATCAACAATTTTGAAGCTTTTTTCCTCAAACTTGTTGCTTTGTGAGAACCCTCTGAAAGCCAGTCCTGTTCCTGTGAAAGATATTCAATTCCACAAATTGGTCTTTGTCAGGAAAACAGAACAGTAATGTCCAGCTAGATCCTCCACATTCACAGTATCTGTAACTGCTGGTATCCACTGTTGTCAGTGTTGTGGTTTTCTCATCTCTGAGACCTATTCTGAATGTGCATTTCAAATCTATTGCTGACAGTGCAGCACTGCTAAGAGGCTGAATAGTTACAAAAGTTCTGGTTTGCCCTTTTCAAGCCTGAACCCTTCAATCCGCAATTCCTCCAGCAACCTTCCTCTCTTTAAAGTTTCTCCATCTCCAGCCCATGTAAAGTACCACAGCTCTCTCAGTCTCATTGCATTACTTCTTTTTTCTCTCCTTTCTTCGTGGGCTCCAGGGCAGGAATAGTAAGAATAAGGAGAAAAAGAGAAAAAGTGTTCTTTCTTTCAAATCCAGCACTTTACATCTTAACAGCTTTCAAAAACATGGAAGGGTAAAGCTGGAGGAAGTGCTCCTCATCTCTGAAACAAGCTCAGCAGATCTTTGGAAGTGTGTAGTTCTCCCTATTGTCTGCAGTGATGAGGACAATTTGTGAGCTGACCGTGCTCACTATGCTTGAAAACTTGAGCCATTTTGCCACCAAATTCTTAACCAATGCATATTGAACTAAGGACTTCACTATTGCACCGTTAGGGTAGGTTTCCTCTCAGAATCTCTACTGAGGTCGTGTTAGCACTTCTGTCTACATCTCAGTGCCAAGTTTCAAGCCTTTTCAAAGAGGCAGGATTCCTGTCATAATTTAATGTTTGATTTCAAGGAGTTATCTACGTGTGGATAGAATATGTTTAAACCAAAGATATAAGGTGTTATGCAGTGAATTCATAAAAAGCTAATGTATTAATCCATAAATTTTATGTGAATCAATGAATTTAAATAAACTCAAGCAACACATGCAGGACTCCTAATCTTTCAGCACGCTTATTGATTTCAATATAGCACTGATGTTAACACCAATTTACTGACTGAGAAAGGAGAGATTTACTTTGTTGCATATATCACATATTTACTTTTCTACTAGAATTTTGAAGCAACTTTTCATCCAAGATCTATAAACTGGACGATTACATCACATTATAATTATGCTACAAATTTCTGTGCACCATTTCCTACACAGGAGCTTTAACAACTGGAACTTCAAACATGTAACTGCAATATTTTGTCATCTAGCAAATTGCATCACTGACCCAGTGTTTTGGACCTGTTTAATACCCTGTGGCACAGAGCTTGACTGTACTTTGTGTTACTCTTTCAGTCTCCATCACCCTGTACATTCATGTGGACAAGCCAGACAAGGAGGTATCTGAGAAAAGATGTATGCCATTATCTCTGCCTTCCCTGAATTCTCTTCTTTTTACAGTTTTATTAACATTATCATAATTTGAGATTTTTTCTCTCTCTCTTCTTTTCATGAATATTTTATTTCTTATTTCTATTTAGACTGCGAAAGAAGTGATTTCTTCCTGTCAGTCCACATAAAATACAGCTAGGGAAGAGAAGGGTAAAAATCCTTGGTGGTTATTAAGTGGTCTGCAGTTGACAGAACATGCCATGAAGGGCTTCCTGTTGTTGTTATTAACAGCAGCCAAAAGCTCTACCACATAAACTCACATATGCTCCAGAGTCAGCTTTTCACAGGCTGATAGAAGAGTCACATGGATTCATATTACTTTATTACTAAAGCACTGAGGCATTTGGGTGCTATGTGGAAAAGCAGATTTCTTGTTTTGACAGAACAGAGGAGGACATGAAGATAGTCTGTGAAGAATGACATAAAAATCATTACTCACCTTTATCATAACTGAAAGCTTGGTAACTATTCCATCAGTCACCAGCGTCTTAAATTCTTACCGCCCTGAGATGAAAGGGCTGGTTCAGATCTTTCTTTTATAAATTCTCCACTTACCCAGAGACATGTTCCTGCTTTACATCGAAGTGAGAAAACCCCAGCTAATAATTCCTGAATGTACTTCTATCTGCATACCCCTTGATGCTGAAATCCTGCTCCATTTGTTCATCTTTGCAAAATGTCTCCCTGACTGCAATTGATTCCACATTTCTTACAGAATTTGGTTTGCTTAGTTGGCAGCAGTTGAAGTTGAATCTAGTTTTCAGGTACTGTGTCAGAATTAGAGGCACTTATGCAGCAGCAACAAGGGATATAAGGTGGATGAAACCAGTGAGGAAAAAAGGGAAAGTGGTAAAATCATCTTTATCTAGACTTTGCATGGACAGCAGTCTGCATTGTGTCAAGAACATCAGCATTCACAGTGTGTAGTAAATATGCAAAGTTATTTATAGAGACACCTTCCTTACCGAGATTCATGCTCCAAACAATTTGATATCCAAGGAGATAGTCTTTCCTGGAAAATGTACTGTAGAGGTGATGTGAATCTAAAGAACCAAGCAATTGGTCCCAAGGCTCCAGGACACTGTCTTAAGCTTAGAAAGACTCCCCCCAAGTCGTTAAGGTAAGCTAGTAACTTTAAGTTAACAGACTACAATTTTGACGTATTATGAGGCATTTAAATTATCCAGAGTTCAATGAAGACATCAACTTCTGTAACCTATCACAGTCCACTAAAACTTTTCTAAATCAAGGTATTAGTAACTTTTGAAACTCTCATTTGAGAGATTTTCTAAAGACAGAGAAGAAAATCTGTCTGAAGAGGGTTTTTTTCAAGTGGGAAAGAAATCTAAAAGGCTTTCTGGTTTGTAGGCCTGGTAATAATAATAATAATAATAATAATAATAATAATAATAATAATAATAATAATACAAAAAAGCCCTTGGGTAGATTTTTGTTTCTAAATGCTTGGTGACCCATTCTATAACTTCTTACTTCAGCATTTAATTCTGGTCCAGTATTCCAGTAGTTATGTTGTGAGAATTTTACTTTAGCAATAACCCTTCACCTTTTTAGTTCTTGAGTCATCCTTTCATTAGAACTCTAAGATTATTCTGTGCTCTTGTCACTTTGTTTTTTAAGTAATGCTACATTCCTCTTTTTCTGTATATCATGTATTTTAAGACCAAAATTATGTTTTATAAAACTATTGTCTGTATTACCAATAGGTTTATCTTCACTATTTAATTTAATAAGGGAATATTGTGAAAAAAATCTGTGCTCTAATTTACTAATTTCACTGACATATTAAACTATGGCTTTATTATGATGGCAAAGGGGAGGCGTGAGAAATCAGTGTAAATAAGGGTGATGTGCAGGTCAGGAATAATTTGTATGATAAATAAAAAGAGAAGAGAGAAAGGATATAAATGGCAGCTGGAGATTTGTGAGGGGTGAAAAAGCAGCACATGGTATGTAGTCAGATGTCTGTAGAGATGAGTAGTAGGAGATGGACACGTGCAGAACAGCAGGAGAATGGGCACTGAACTCAAGGCAGAAACACACTGGCAGAGCAGTGTATGGAGGTTTGCAGTTGCTTTCTTCATATATGTGTGCCCAAATTAAACCCGTAACTTTGATATATTAATTCCTTCACTACATGTTTAATTAAAAAATACGAAAAGAAGAAAAAAGGCAGAAATCCTCACGGGAATCTAACAGTCTTCATTGTGCTACTGCCTTTGTCCTGATAAACAAAGTACAGCAGTTTATATGCACAATGCAGCAGGTGCCATTCCTGCAGCTCAGAGTTAGTGTAAGTAAATGTTCAAGGGCATGCCTGTTAGGAAGAAAACATTAACTTCTTCTTCCATTATTATGAACTGTTCCTTCCTTCTAATATAAGGCATGTTTTTTCAGAGGGATGAACAACTTATATTTGAACAAGGAGCCCTCAGAATTTCCCTGTCTCAGAAAGTAATGTATTCATAATCGCCCTCTGGGTATTCCTACCTCGCCATATAAAGTAGCTATCAATTTGGTGATTGTGCCTATGTCTCCATGAAATATAGCTACTTATTAAATGAACTCCTCAGAACAAGCTTTAAATCCAGCAATATTTGCATTTTCTTCTATCATCTCACCATGGGGTTTTCAACAGTTCCATATTAAATCTCTACAATGTTTCAGTTTTTCACAGAAGAAACTTTTGGTTTCATCTAGCAGAAGTATTATGACATATTCCCATGTGTACATATGATTAGTGAGCCTGATTTATGATTCCAAATGAATCTGAGCTATTCCTATATAGTTCCCATCTTTTGGATGAACTGAAGGCTGATCTTTGGATTAATATGCAAGGGTTGTCTCTTGCTCTGTATGTTTCAATCTACTAAAACAATATCCTTTCTGTCTGATCACAATGGATGTCAAGTACTCCTTGGAAATAAAAGGACTGAAGATTGTAGGCCCTTTTTTTCCTGTTGGTGTACCATTTTAACATGTCATTGACTTTTATTAATTCATTCACTGCTTAATGATCATTGTAATTAAAAAATGAATAAGGTGAGTGATCCTTGTCTGTTCATTTACTCACGGTGGGGTGTTTGTGAGCTCCTCTGAGTAACTACATCCACCTCCATACTGGTACTTTACATTTCTTGGTTTTGTTCATCCTGGGAGATGAGATTGCCCAGTGGCTCAGAATATTTGTACCAGAGGCACTTTTTCCTAAAATGTATAAGTGAGAAAATAGCCAACAATGTCTGAAAATTTAGTAAAGATTTCTGCTGGGCGTTCAATTGGTTTGCCCTATATGGGCAAACATATAAGCAAACTGTTCTTGCCCTGAGAGTTTGGCAGATTAAACAGTAGAGAAATCTAAGACTTAGATTACTGACCACTTTGCTAAACACTTCTCTGAACTGATTTAGAGAAAGCAGATGTTCCCCAGCCAGAGAGACTTCAGACCACAAAGGGCTAAAAACTCCTGAGTACTCAGTATTATGAAGCTAAGTAAAATAATTCGTCAGAAATCAATTGACTTCGTAGTCCACAGATTCTGTGAGATTAGTAAGCAAAGTCCACAACTGAAGTAAAGGAAAACTGTCAGTCTCCTACCAACGGAGCCCTACTGTCAAATAAATTTAGAATGTATTAGCAAAGGGAAAACCCAGAGAGGCCTCTCAGACCTGCTTTGGATTTTTTTTTCTGTGCTTTGAATAGAAACACCCAGAGCCTGGACTTTTGAGGGCTGAAGAAAAGAGAATGAGGCAGCCACAGAGAGCTGGAAAGGCTAGAAAGCAGTTTTACTTCAAAAAAAGTCAAGAAAAAAGGAAAAAAATTCAACATAATTTCATTAAAAATTCTGGCATGAAAATTCCTACACTCTAGTAACCTCAGCATTCAATGAAGTTTGCAAAATACGGTCTTTCTGTCTTTAGCAGACATGAGGGTTTGTGATGTCTAAATATCTGATGGGATAGTTTGTAGAGGCATAATCTTGACATGCGGCTATGGTTGTATGCACACTACATTTGTTTTGCTTTCCCTGAGTGCTGAAGGTTGGATGGCTCCAGAGGTGAGGGATGTCTAGTCTTCCAAGAAACTGAAAGCTGAGCAGGCCCTTGGTATTTCATTGGTTATGTGTGATCAGCCCCAGCAGATTTCTCAGGCACATTAATAATCAGAAAACTGCTGAGTCTCCAGTTATTTTGACAGAGACGCAGTTTCTTCCAGCCAAATTCCAGCTTGCACAAGCTTTCTGGTGTTCAATGCTTGTCTCTAATTGCTGATAAAAGGCAACTCTTCAGCTCTTAAGTCACAGTTGTAGTTACATGTGGGATCTCCTGCTAAATGATGTTTCAAAAAGACGTAAGATAGAGAGCAGACAAACCATGGGTCTCTGTCTTGTAGAGGCTCAAGTGTATAGTTAAGAACTGAACTGGTCTCAGCCTTCAGCTCTAAACTGTATTGGGTCTGTGTGGCAAGGTTTTGGTGATGATGGGGTGGCTACAGTTGTGGCTTCTGTGTGAACCTGCTAGAAGATAGCCCTATGTCTGACTGAACCAGTGCCAGTTTGCTCCAGAACAGAATCACTGCTTGCCAAGGCCAAGCCCATCACCAATGATGGTAGCACCTTTGGGATAATTTATTTAAGAAGGGAAAAAAAATCCTGCTGCAGAAACAGCAGTGGAGAGAGGAGTGAGAATATGTGAAAGAAACAACTCTGCATACACCAAGGTCAGTGAAGGAGGAGGGGGAGGAGGTGTTCCAGACTTTGGAGAAGAGATTCCCCTGCAGCTGGTGATGAAGACCATAGTGAGGCAGGATGTACTCCAGCAGCTCATGGAGGTTAATGATAGAGTGGATATTCACCCGTAGCCTGTGGAGGACCCCACGCTTAAGCAGATGGATGCTCCTGAAGGAGGCTGTGACCTCATGGTAATCCCATGCTGGAGCAGGTTCCTAGCACGATTTGTGGGTTTATAGAGAGAAGAGCCCATCCTGGAGCAAGTTTACTGGCAGGACTTGTGACTTCCTGGAGTAGTTTGTGAAGAACTGCAGCCCATGGGAAGGACCCATGCCGGAGAAGTTCATGGAGGGTTACCTCCCGTGGAAGGGACCCCATGCTGGACCAGAGGAAGAGTGTGAGGAGTCTTCCTCCTGAGGAGGAAGGAGCGGCAGAGACAACATATGGTGAACTGACCACAACTCCCATTCTGCATCCCTTGTGGGCTGCTGAGGGGAGGATGGCAGAGAAAATCGGGAGTAATGTTAAGCCTTTAAAGAAAGGAGGGGTGGGGGGAAGATGTTTTAAGGTTTGGTTTTATTTCTCATTATCCTACTACTAATTTCCCGAAGTTTAATCTGTTTTGCCCATGACAATAACTGCTGAATGATCTCCCTGTCCTTCTTTTGACTTATGAGGCTTTAATTATATTTTCTCTCCCTTGTCCAGCTGAAGAGAGGAGTGATAGAATGGCTTTGGTGGGCATATGGCATCCAGTCAGGGTCAACCCACCACAACTGCAATAGCCTTACTTATTAAGTGAAAAGAGAATCACCTTTGAAGGAAAGCAAGGAACTGAGGAACACAGAAACATCTTTAAAAGTGAAGGATGTCTCTTGTACTCGGTTTCCTAGGGATTTGTTCTAGGAACTCTTCATCTCTGAACTTCAGCAAGAATTACTTCTATCTTTTCTGCAGACAAATTTAAATTGAATGAGTTGTCTTTCAATGGTTAAGGTAGAATTGTAATTCAACCAAGCAATGATGTGTAAATTAATGAGTGGTAGGATCAGCTGTTATAAGAATGGTAATTGGGATGAAAGGGTAAGATCAGCATCTTTGCCAGAAAGCCATATGGGACTAGAAAATAAAAGAGAGAGCCAGACTGGTGTCTTATGTTAGAAAGGCTGTGATGCAGTGATATAGAATTAAAAAAAATATTGATAGGAAGAAGGGGTTGACAATAGACAGAAGTTACCGAGGGCTCTCTAGATTATATTCTAGGAAAAATGGAATATTTCCGTGAGGTTTGGGTTTTTTTGTTTGGTTGTTTGTTTTTAATTATATAAGCCTATATACAGTATAAGTGTCTAAAGATGAATAGTTATAGTTAAAGAAGTTTTTTTTGCTTTGCTTACTCACCTGTAACATACCATAATTGGCATTTTTTTCTTCCAGTATAAGGCCTAAACTTAGATCTGGCTAATATTTTCTGTCTTTGATGCATTCATTCGAATGTCCCATGGCAAATAACCTAATGCAGCTAATAGAGTTTCCTCTGTAGGTGACACTGATGCACGCTCTCACTTTCACAACTACAATGTAACCTACAGCTTCCAAGCCTGAATCTTCCTTCTAGCTCTGTCCTCAAAAATACATTTTTCTCATGGAGACAGGGGTCACTGTTAGTCAGAGAAAAGTAATTAGCATGTCCTTGTTAGCTATTAGCTAAATTAATCATGCTTGTGCTGTGTCTAAGAAAATGGCTTAGTTATAGGCTGTTGCTCTCTGAGGAGGAGACATACTGTTTCTTAATGTTTTTAAAGCCCTACATGAATTTATGGTGCAGTACTAATTATGGCCAATCAGTGTATCCTCTTAGTTTGGAAGCATCCATTGAATGACATTACAGACTGAGGATGATAACATCATGATAAGCTCCATGGCAATGAATCATAACTTTAATTGTTTGGCTGGGACATCTCTGGAGTCCACAGACGCTTAAAAATCCTTCAAAAGTCACAATAAACAAATGCTGAAAGACTCTAAGCCTTCCCTAACCATCCATTTAGTCTCTGAAGCCCTCACTGATTTTGTAATATACCGATGTTTACTTCCTATCCATGTGTATCATTTCATGTTGCTACCATGGCAAGGTCCTAGCTTGGCTCCCGTTCGTTCTCCCAGGAAGGCTGATGACTGCATGTCCATTTAAAGATGAGTTGAAGCCAGCCTTTTCAACAATGCTACTCTTGCCTCTTTCAAAGGTTTTTTAACAGCTGAGATCATCCCAGGGTTTTCTGGGTCTGCTGCTTGCCCTTCTGTGTCATTTGATGTTTCTTAGGGAAGCATCCTCCTTTTCCACACCAAGTTGGAATTCAAAGCCTTTGCAGCTTAGCTGGGAAAGAGAATGACACTGATTGCTAGAATAACTTTCCTAGGCTGGCTAGGTGAGCCATTTGATCTCTCTTGTCAGCTCAGTAAGACTAAAGTAGACAGATGGTGAGGAGATAAGATGAGGTGTTAGCCAAGGAGCCTTGGGGCTGAGCGCTCCAGGTCTTATTTATTCAGTTAATGCTTTCACGGGAAAACCTCCTCTGATTTCAGTGGGAGAAGAGCCATAATGCAAGCTGAATAAATGTGATTAATCTCTTCAGAACTTGGCTCAATTCCCACTTCCTCTTGGCCCTTTATTTTCACAAGAGATCTAGATCCTGTTTCTTTGTATGTACAGCTAAGGAGTGCACAGTAAACACAACTTGTTGAGTTGGTTGGTGCTGGATATGTCCTGAATGCCAGCTATAAACAATAACCTGTTTGTGTCTTCTCATGTGTCTTCACAGATTAATCACATTGGACAATTGGAAGCAGAAACTCTAGCAGGACAAAATGAGGAATGATCTGAGCATCAGCCCTTTTGATCTGGTAGGAGACAAATCTGCTCTCATATTAGCATACTGAAAGCAAATGGAATTTCTGAGCACTGAGCACAGAAAGTAGGGTTTTTTTTTTCAAAGTGTAGAGAAGGAGATGCAACCCACATTATCAGCCCTGGGGCTGAGGTGGAACTTGAAACTTTTGAGAAATGACATTCAAAAAAGTACAGTGTTAATCAGTGATATAAACAACCTCTTTTTTACTTACTATCTCATTCTACAATAAGCCAAATTAAATTTTCAGAGATACCAAATAATATTTCACTGTAGAAGAGGCACAATGTAGGAGCAACCCTTCTGCCTCTGTTTCGCATTTGTAGAACAGAAATACTTTTATTTTTTTTAATGTGCTGGTAACGATTATCTATTGTACCCTGGAATTTAGTAGAGAAGCATAAACTTCAGCTGATACTGGGTTTTGATATCTCTTTATGAGCCACTAATGTGGAAGCCAATGTGGAATCATTCCAGGGCCAAGAGAAATGTAGGGAAAAATCAAGGAAGAGAACATATAATAAGCTGATTTTCATAGCTCACAGTAATGATTTCATTACCCTTATTATAACCCCTTACCTACAAACCTTTATATACAGAGGTTAAGTCCTTTTCTTGACAACAGTTGAAATCAAAATTTTACTGAGTTTTATCTAGGTGCCCCTTTGGATAGCTCCTTTGGATATAAGACCTGTTCTTTTCCTCCCCATGATGTAACCCAAACATAAAATAGCCCTTCACCTAAAGCAGCCACTAAGGATGACAGTATTTGCTGACTTTAGAACAGGATTTTTTAATTTTTTCAGTGCTATATTTCTCCTTACCTCACTGCTAGGCAATCACAGCACTTTAAAATGAGATTCCTGCTTTACTGCAATAGCAAGATTTACTTTGGTTCCTTCTTTTTTTTTAAGGCTTCAGGTGTTTATTTCACAGCAGCTGATGAGGATCAAGTACAGAGCTGACAATTTCTGCCTCCTTGGTCCCTGGTGATGCTCTTCTGCTCATATTTTCTGGATCTGTCATTAATTTGCGTCTCTGAAATGTAATGGCAAATGTTATAGGCCATTCCTAAACTATCAAATATTTACACTAAGTGTCTTCAGATACTATTTCCAGAGCACTCAAAAGTGGATAGAGACAGACTAAAAATAAAGTAAAAAAAGATGGAAAGTTACAAAAAACACATGGAGGAGGTGGTGAGGATTGCAAGATGCAGAATTTGGCTTTCATAGTTTCTGCACTTAAAAGATGCTGTTAAGCTTTGTGCTTTTTTGTCTGTGCCACATAGTTACTTTATGTTTTAGTCAAGTCTCTTAAAATCTTTCACAGCCCATTGTTATTTCCAAGTGTCCAGCTGGCACAAAGACATCGTGCACAATCCCCTGGTCCTGCAGTTTCTGATTTATATGGTATCTAGAACAGAGAAACTTTTTTTGATATAGAGACACTTCCTGTGGTCATCATCTCAAAAGCCCTGATGGCTTTGCCAGATACTTAAGTGAGGAGGACTACAGTCATAGTAATTATATTATTGCCTCCTCTTTTCATGCCACAGGAGACAACACATGATGGAGTTATATCCCCAAAGAAACCACAATGCAGCGACAAATTGTTAATGGTAATTTCTATTGGCAGCCCCTAAGGATACTTCCCTGTTACCAGGCTATCACACCATTAAGATCACTGTTTAGAAATACCAGCTTATTACCTAAAGACATACACAACATTTGGGCCATTTAGAAAAGCATATAGTTTCCATTTTTGAACGGGGTGCTGCCAATACTGGATAATTGTGGAGGACAATTGAGTTGCTATTATCTTTCCTCATGTGAACTGCAAAACAGATGCAGCTAATTCCTGCATTAGTTATGGGGAGGATACAAGAAAGCGGCAAGGTCACAGTGTAAATGGGCTATCACAGTTGTGCCAATAGGCACAAATAACTCTTGCAAACTAACAAACAGCATTCTGTACTACTTTAGTTGCTTATAAAGTTGCATAGTTAATTTAATAAGGTGGAGGGAACTTTAAAGCTACCTAGTACTTCAGGCTAACTGGGTCATATAGGCAAGATACAGAATGATGTGCATTAAACATTTTTTTCTTCTGTTTTTGGTTTACTTCTCACTCAGTTCATCATTACTTAGCCTGGCCAAAGTTCAGAATGTAGAGTAAACCCTAAAACATCCTCTATCATTGTGAAAGGCCTTCTGATGATAAGAACATATAAGAAAATGCCCTTATATTTGTGCTTTGTTCTTGCTGCGGGAAAGCTGGTGCTGCACTTTATATGAAAAAAAACATTCTGAGATTGTCTTTAAGAAAACAAAAACTAAAACCTCATTATCAGCACAACTATATATTTCAACAGAGAATAAGACAGCTATCCACTCGTAGACCTCATACTGTTGCCTTCTTCACATCAACTCCCTGAGCAATTCCTCTCCAACTTAGGCTTTTACCGCATTATTGCAATATTATCCAATTGAGATTGCTCAAAACATAGTGGAAAGCCGTTTCCAGGAAATCTCAATGAAAATCACCTTCCAGGTTTTACAGTATGAGGAATTCTTCCTGGATCCAGTGAGTTAAGTGCTGTTGCTGCGGTTAGATATTTATTCATTTATTTTTAAAATAATGTAGGCATTGATAAAGATCCTCAAACTTTAATGACTATTCCATATAGAAAGAAATCACTTAAGACATAATAATGATTATTGTCAGTGGGGGTTTGGAACTGCTTGTGTGAACTTTAAAATTGTTTTGAGATGTGTTGCCTTTGAATTATTCATTTTAACTATTCATCTCCCTAAGTGGGTGATCATATGATATTTCTGTTCTTTGCTTGTATGGTTAAAGCAGCAAAATGATGACAAATAATCATTATGAATAATACTGAGTTGCCTGAAAATGGTAAACATTTGATTAAAGTTGTAATATTTGCTTAAGAACAAAACCTCTGAAATTCTTGTCACTAGCACCACCAATTTCCATCCTTGTTTAGTGGTACTTGATTTGTAGTGTATTGAATAATATGAAAAAGATCAGTGTGCCACATGCTTCTAATATGAAATTGTAGATTAACAAAGAGTGATGCTAGGCTTCATCCTGAATGAAGAGATTGGGAACATTTCCACCAGTACCCAGCAGCTTGGTTTTTTTAAAGTCTTCTGTGATTGCTGATATGACTGTGACTCTATACAAATCAGTCTTGTGTTTCACTGCTGCTGTCGTCATTGTGGTAGCAGAGATCCTAATCGGTGAAAATATTTGCAAAGCTTTTCAGTTTTCCTTAATACTCTGTTGTACCAGCCTCATGTTTTATTTTGGAACTTTCTGGATGACAATGTATGATCTGATATTTTTTTTCTCCACTTTCACAAAAACCTCATTATTTTGTGCTTTCAATGCTGAGGACAATAACTCTTAATAAAGCAAGGCTTCACAATACAATTCATCTGTGAACCTCACATTTGTGTTGGTAAACATTCTTGTACATTTGCATGTTCATTCTCATCTCTGCACATACATGTGTCTTGAGGAATATTTCATGACTCTTGTGGATTTTTTTCACCTGTTAGTTTTTGCAAGACTTATTTTCTTTCTGATATAAGCAAGGAAAAACACCAGTGCACAGGATTCCGACAGCTTTGCTTGTAATCTTATCACATATTGGTATCACAAGCATGAACCTAAACTCTGGATTAGAAAATGTGTGGATTGAAGTTTGGTGGAGCAGGGCTAGGAAGATATTTCTGTGGCTGGTTCAGGCTAACTCCCACTGATGTAGAGTTTTTTTCTTTAAGTTAGAGAAGCATCAAAGCACTGTAAATGAGAATTGGGTATTTATTTTGTCCATATCTGGAACTATCAATTATAAATTTCTCCTCAAACCATTTTAAACAGATAAAACTAATTTCCTACAGAGAGGAAGAATTCTGTTCACCAAAGCTCTATGCTGAAGATACCTCAAATCTGTCCAAGCCAAGATTTCTTGGACCTTTCCTCCCTCACTTTACAGATTTCATTCAGTTTAAAAATGAGCACACGCCTACTAAGACAACCTTGGAGGGAACCAGAAGGCAATGTTCACAGCTATCTGGTTTCAAAATTTTATTTAGTGGGGACACAAAATGGAGTCACACGCAAATTCTACTGATGTAAAAAAATTCAGATTTTAAGTCTGAGCTGAGAGGAGGCTGGGCAAGTAAATATAACTTTTCACTGAAAAGCAGTAAAATCCCATCTAAACAAAATTGTTTTCAACTGAGTGATACCAACATAAAACCACAATGAGTCAGGAAGTGAATCAGAAGGCACAAATTTGATGGATAAAGAAAGGCACATCAAATGAGTGATGTAAATTGGATTAGAGTGATTGCTTTATAAAGAACTTGCTGTTAGAATTATAGAAGTACAAGTGGAGCAAACACTGAAAATAATACAGTAAAACAAGGAGAAAAGTGTGCTATTCATCATCAGGCCTTTATTACCATGTTTGTTGAAATATGATTCAGATTTGATTGTGCTACACGTATTTTCCTTTCTTGTGGCTTTTTAAAATGAACAAAAGCTAATAGTTACACAATGGCAAGATGTTAGGATGATGGGCCTCCGAGTCCTATTCTGAGATCTGGGACTCACTTGATGTGTGATTGGGCAAACAGTATAATCATTTTGTGTTTCAATTTATCTACAAAGAAGAATAATAGAGCTTAACTGCCTCAAAAAGAATGTATTAGGCATGCTCATTTTGTGTTTATTACGTGCCTTGAGCTTCCAGTATGAAAGACATAGTAAATTCAAAATATTATTATCCTAATAAAAGTGAATACATTTTTAAAAGTCAGTGGGAGATGTAATTATGCTTATTTAGCATCAGGAAAAAGCAACCACCTCCCCAAAAGAATTATTAATTATTAATTATCTTTAGGGTATTTCCAGTTTGACATCTCATCATTTACTCCTTCTTCCTCTACAATGGTGCTCTCTCTGTAATTTACTTCCTCTAGTTCCAAAATGTTTCTTACCCTGTAAAGTTAAGACACCACGTGGTAAGAAAAAGCTACTGGGTACTATGGAAAAGCAGCCAGTGAAGTGAAGCAGAGGTTTTCTGTGCCTGCACATCTTTCCAACCTTGGAGGAATCTGTCCAAAACAAAACATACCTCAAAAATTAAAAGATAAATAAAATATAACCTCTCTAGAAAATCTCGCATCCCTGAACCTGACATGGTTCTGCAACAGTCTCTGTCAGCAGTGACAGAAGCTTTCTTTGACAAGGTGATTTATTAATCAGTGACTATTCTTGTCATGGCAACATGAAAATCCAAACATACTGGCCTGTGTTTGTTGCGGTAGGCATTTGATTCAGATACTGTGGAAAGAATAAAAAGTAGAAACAGGGATATGGAGGAGGAAATTTATTAACTGAGAGTTTAGCTAGACATCAGAGTAAATTGTTATGATTTCACCATTATCTTAAAGCTCACCTTCACATATATGTGGGTAGAGTCACAGGGGGCTGCTTTTCCAACTGCTGTATATAAAGTTGTGCCTGCAAGTCAACTACCAGCACTGTGGTTTACAAGGAACGTGTAAGAAAAACAAATGCAAATATTACACCTTGTGTTCTTAATAATCTCCTGTTAATGTGGAGCCAGAATACATCGTGTAGGAGCTGGGAGTCTGGTGTTGTGGAACAGCTGCTTGGCCTTGCTCTGCCAGGTGACTGCAGGCTGCAAGACCTCGATGCAGTGTGTAAACTGGTGTGAATTACACAATCACAGGCAGGGTGTGAGTTGCGAGAGTTGCCGAAGTTGCTTTTTTTGCAACATACAAGAAAATGTGAGAAAGTGTGAAGGTGTAAATTAGTCTCCTATATTAACCTGCACCTTTGCCAAATGTGATGAGCCAACTTTAGACTCCTTCACACTCACTTAGACTCAATCACACCCACTTACCACTGTTCAACCTGCCCTTTCTTAGCCAATGTTATAAATAGAACAGAGAGTCAGCATCCACCAAGTCCAGAGGCTGAAGTTACTCACATGTAGCCTATGAATGAGCATTTTCTGCCTAGGATAAAAGGCATGTTTTAAGAATATCCTGTTCAACACCTTCTACAGTTCCTGTGCAGGCGCATTATACTGACCAAGTTGAACTAAATTAATTTTTCCCTCCAGTCAGGATTGCCATAATGATACATCGTGTGTGTGTGTAACGGAGATAGAGCCTGACTCTGGATTGTGATCAAGTCCTATTCATCTTATTCGGCCAGTGACCAGAGGAGATATGTATACAGCCTTATCCAGAGATAAGCCTTTGGTGTAGGACAGCATCAGAAAGCAAAGCAAGTTTAACCAGATAATTGCATTAGGCAGTGAGTGTCATGCAGAAAACAAAACCAATGCTTTATGTTTATTCTCCAGCTTGATGATAACCACCTTGACTTCAACAGTTTATTACAAATAGCATGAATCTACCTCAAAGAATCTTTCTTTTTCATTTAAATGTGAATAACATAGGAGGAAATGGGAGTGGAGTTTGCATTGCTCTTTTTATTGATGTTTGGTAAACTTATATATATATATTAAAGCAGCTTTGTACTCAGATGTAGAAATGAAGGACAAAACATTGCCTTTTCTTTGTCAGGAAATATGAACTATCTTGTAAAAGCAGGCCCAGTGAAGAAGTGCGAGCACTTATACCCTGTTTCCTCTTGAGGCTGACAACACTAAGCCCAGTTTACAAGCCTATCTTGGCTCCTTAGGGTGTAGGTAATGCAACTTCAATCAGCCTCTGCATGGTTTGGTCCCAAAGGTTTTTCTCAGTTCTTACATTTTATGCTTCTGAGGCACTTTGAATTTTCTTTTGGTGCCAATCCCTGTTTTCAGGAAGAGATCCAGAGGGTTCCTGGGGAGGTGTTTGTAATACACTAATAAACAAAAATTGCATTCACTACTTCAGGAGAGATAAATCAGTTAATAGGATCTTCCAAGGCAAGCTTGCATCCACCTTGTCTTTCCTGTGTACATAGATGATACTTCAAACTGCTTCTATTTACACTTCCTCTCACCTGATTGCCTTGAAACAGTGCACTTGTACTGACTGATGGCATTTTCTCAGTTGGGTTAGTGAGAAGCTATGAAGAATGACTCTCAGATGCGATATTCCATCTCTTACCTTATCTGATTGTGTAGTTCACACGAATTACTTTGAGTTGATACTGACATAGAAAAAACAAAATCCAGTTCAGAAGACAGAAGGTGTCACCTGTGTGCAACAGGAATTTCTCTGAGGAAATTGCATTTCATGGGTTCCTATCTACACCCCTAAGACCTATGTGATCTAAGTGGTTGTCTTGTTTTTAGGACAGCAATACTGGAATTGAGGCAATACTAGACACCTACACTTCCCACTTCTTAGGAAAAGTACAGATAAAAACAGTAGAGCAGAACATATGTTAAATAGGGTAAATTGTCTCCTCTGAAACACAATAATGTACGCGTATTTTATTATTTGCCAAAAAGGTCTATGAGCACCCCTCTTTTTCTATAGACATATGGAATGGGGTAAAGTCTGGTACAAGAATGGTAAATGGGTAAGAAATTGCACCCCCACCTGATCAGCTTTGTTCTGCCGCCTTTGCTCTGCCACTTTAGCTTGGCTGAGTAGCAGCAACAAAAAGAATTATGATCTGAATAATTAAAGCAATTAATAAAGCCCTGTGCGGGCATTAAACATTCAGCTTTTCCACTGAGATTTAAAAAAAAATCCTGACCTCGACCTCAGGTCTTTCTCCCTATTTGCGCCTTGGATACGTCATTAAAATATTGTAATAAACACCAGGCCAAAAGATAAAATAGTATGGAAGATACTTGCCCTTGCTGAGGAATGAAGTGAGTCAATAATGATCCATACCAATAGTAATGAGTCTGTCCGAACATTACTAACATTATTAAAATTATGTTGACTGCAAGAGGTAAGATAGATGTGTAGATGTGGCACTTGGAGACATAGTTTAGTTGTAGACTTATAAGTGCTATGTTTGTGGTTAGACTTAGTCTTTTCCAATCTCAATGATTCTGTGATTCTGTGATAGGTTGTTGAAGAAGTGAGAAAACACACACAAAAAGATAAAACTTAAGAGTATCTGTCTTCAGGGTGGTCAAAAACTTGACCTAAAGATAGCATATTGTGATTAAAAATCTGTACAGACTAAATTTAATTCTGCCATAGCCAGCTGGAGATACTGACCTAAGCAGAAGCTAAACCTAGGTCTAACAGATCTGCTCACAACTCTTCCATGTGCTGTGTAGTGGTTTTGATTTAGTCAAAGAGCTCTTCCAACTGTAGGGACTATGGGTATAGCACAAATGCCACTTGGAGGCTTTAAATGAAAAGCAGAAGCAGTAGGACTTGAAGGCCACACAATTTTTGAAATTCCCAGTCTGTTCAGAGACCCATGGAGCTCTCTGAGAAGTGCCCGTGAGGAGCACATGTGCGACTAGGGCAGATTTCAGAGTTTCATCTCAGAGGAGCACTGAGATCCATCTTGCTTTCACTAAGATAATTTTTATTTCTTTTTTTGCTTTGAGAACTGAAATATATCTGAAGACATTTCATTCTTGGAGACCCTGACTGAATTTTTTGTCCGCCTTACTTTTTGCTTTCCACTCACCTCTGTATGTTTGTGTTTTGTCTGGAACTGACACATCTAAATAGAGGCATGGCAGAATCTAATAACAAGTTTAAATCACTGAAAACTGCATCATTGTTTTCAGAGCATCTTCAATTAATCAGAAAAAACAGACTAAAACTGAGGAAATTATTATGTGTTTATAGATGCCTTGTCTATAAACATACTTCTATGTTTCTAGTTATTGATCTGTAAAATAACAAATACTGTTTCACTCTTTTGGTCTAAAAGTCTTATTTCTTTGGAAAAGAGAATTTATCCCACTGATTTTACTCAGTCAGCTGATCTTATATTTGAAGGATAATTTTTTATATGGTGAAAGACTATGGGCTTTAACAGAAGGAAATAAACATAGAAATTTAATTCAGGAATCAAGGTTTAAATTTTCTCTAATTGCTAAATAAATGTTAACAAGGACTAAAGATTAAGTTCATAGGTTGGCAGGGAGGATTTTTTTCCAGTATTTTCCCTTTTGCTACTGAATTTTGTATGGAGGGTCCTAAACCTGCTTATGAAAATAAATCACCATTTGAATATTACAGCTCCCCTTGCAAAATTTCTATTGTGAGCTGGCTAAAGTTCAGTACTTAAACTCAGCTTTGGACTTCCGAATGAGAACGTAAGGATTTTTGAAAGTACTGAGTCCCTGAAATTTGCCATGAACTTGGTAGAGTATTTCAGGGCAAGTGATGCAAGCTTATTACCTGTGAAGCCAGAGTAAAAGATTTTTCAGTGATTTTAGATGCTGCATCCTCAACTTAACCAAAATGCTGTTCTTCAGCTGGTAAAGTTTCTTATTTTCCCATATTTTCATCATGGCTTCATGATGCTTACTTTGTTATCTAAGACAAATAAAGAGGTAGAGGGAACAGTAGCTAGCCTTTCCATACATCATTCGACACTATGAAGGGAGGGTAGAAATAAACACTGCCACATATTCTTCAATTATTCTGGCATGCAGTACCATGGCCTATACTTTTTTCAGGTGGTGAAAATAACATCTACACTGACAGTGTATTTGAATTGAATTACATCATTTGTACTTGGAACTCTCAGGGAAAAATAAAAAATGCGCACTTTTTTAAACAAGACCCACTTTGACAACTTTTCTGTCACAATCACCCAGAGCTATTTAATATCAATAATATCTTTACCTAGATTTAAATGGCATTAAGATTAAATTATAAGTAAATAGGCAGCCTAAACATACAGTCGTTCTTGTTGTGAGTCAGCCTAAAGATCCATCTTAATTAGTCTCTTGTCTCCAACTGAGGAAGAATGTAAGAACTGGTCAAACGTATGTCATCTTTAAACAATATTTGCTGTATCCACTTCATGATTTAGCAGCTTTTAAACTCTGGTCTCTCAGCTTTCTTAGCCTGAACCAATAAGGATGTCTCCAACAAGAGGTGGTAGCTGCAATTATCTATACCATCATTTATAATTTGCCTTCTTAGGGCTGCTGTCTGTATCCTGCCTTTTGCTTTATTAAGCTTCTCTTCCCTTAATACTACATCAGGAGAGAATGCCACTTTTAGAAACATGACTTTTCAAACAGTACTCAGTTGGTAAACCTGCTTGTGCGTGTAACTTATACAAGTGGAAGGTTTATTATAAAAAAAAATTCTACTTTTACATTCTTTCTTGCTCCTTTAAAATTAATTTCTATTTCTCCAATTAATTTCACAATTTATTGTGAAGCATTTGAACAGAACAGAGAAATCTAGCTAAATAAATGATTTTGTTCATAAAGTATTTTAAAAGATATAATTATTTTATTCTTGTTCCCTAACCCTATAATTTTCTCATCCTCAGGATTCTACGGTGAAATAATTATGTGTCATTTGCAGTCTTGAGATTTTACTCCTGCCTTTTTAATTTGGAAAAGCAAGTTGTGTTTTCCATTTACTAACTGAAATTATTGCAGGAAGCAAGTAAGTTTAACAAGAAATGAAGGTAAGAGTGATATGGATTCACTAGTGTCCTTAATACAAATGGAAAACTACAGTTGATGTTGCTTCAAGGTAAAAAATACCAGAAACTAAAGCAAAACCAGGAAGATTGGTTTGAGAATGTTACTTGTTCTTAAGGAACAGTAGTTGAAATTGCAGTCACTGTGAATGTGGTTAGATAAGAGCTTATTTCTGTAGAGTGTGAGGATACTCCACTAGCAAAGGAGACCGGTGGTAGTATGGTTGGCTCTGCCAATGCGCTGGTCCATTTTTTTGTGGCAAAAGAAGGTGCTGTCCTTACGAGCATTATGCTTTAAAATCTTGAGAGAGATTTGAGACACTCTGTTCTTTGTGCCTGCCTTACCCTGAATTCCAGATGTGAAAGAACACCATAGAGTCCATCCGAGGTGGAGGTAGGATAGTGACAGTCTTGAGAAATTATATTCTGTTAATTCCATGGAGTTTCTAACTAGATATTTAACCTCTGATTTGGGGAAGGAAAATGCATTTGCATACACACTTAAGACTGATGATTTCTTGTGAGACTCTGGTGACTAATACAACCAAAGACATATAAGATGCAAAACAAGGAGGTAGTATTTAGGATGTAAAAAAATTTAGACACTCTATATAGAGAAGACATAAGTATAGGCATTAGAATAATTCTGTTTAACTTTAGCCGTCTAGATGTTGCATTTCAGATTTCTTTCTCAGTTAGACAATAAAGATAGAAATCTTCAGAAGAAATTCATTCAATTTATCTTTGAGATTCACCTCAAATGGAAAGAATCACAGAGTAGGTACCTTAAGCAGAAGTGTATTCTATACCTTGAAACAAAATTTAGGTACATGTACTTTACCAGCATATGTTGAATACCCTGACAGAGTATATAGACCTCAAGCAGTTAAGTGGTAATAAATAGATTATTTTTAATATCTTTCCTTTCATTCAGAAGTTTAATAATGAGAAAAACTTGGGTTTTCTTCCTTCCATCTCATAAAATGAAAAGCATTGAATCATGTGACAATGTTAAATCACTTTAAAGATATTCAGCAATTTTTAAAAAAGTTACTGTCATGGAAGTTCTTGGCCAAATCAGCCTTTGAGCGAAGATTTGCTTGCAACCCAAAAGCTACTGAAAGTAAATACCTCACCTATTGCACTGCCAAGGTTGCACATTTTTCAGGAGCTACTGTTAAGTCTGTCAAATGGAAGCTAATTGACAACCCAATAGAAAATACTGAATAACTCCTTTGTAACTTCTTGCTCTAAGAAACCTCACGTGTCTAGTTAGATTTTGCAATCTGAAACCTCTTAACTGCATTCTAATGGCATTTGATCATGCAAATACTTTTCCAGCTCTGGTCATTTGTTTAACTACAGGATTCTCACCCAGACTACATAATTGATTTTGATGTTGAATCATGTACTGAACCTTCTTTGTTTAAACTACACTTAATTGTGTTTCTTTTGCTCTAGAGCCAATGACTTTTGGATTCCAGACCTGGCTGGTTTTAGGTTTACACCACAGCATATTGTGATACAATGATGATAATACATCCCCTCAATTTCCATTGGACAGCCCAACATTCCTTAAGTACAAAATTTGGCCTCTCTTTGCTGATGATTTTTTTTTTTTTTTAAAAGCTCCTATGACAAGGAAATTCAAGCATCATTTAATTTATGGCTGGTTCTAAAATTGACTTTAGCTCTCTTCAAGGTTACATGTACACATTGGAGTAGTGGTGCAGTTCTGAGAATCCAAGAATTGAGGAAGCCAGAATGGAAACAGATTCAAGCTTCTAACCTGATGGAATTTTATCCCAGGGGTTCTTAGTAGCAATGAAGAGAAATGTAGCTATTTTTTTTTTCAGTACTAACTATGGTTTAATAAACAAGATGTCTAGTAAAAGTAAGAAACATAGAAGTGTCAGATGTGACATCAACAGGTGAACACACATAACAAGGGAGAAGTGGGATTTTCAGCAGTGATCGAAGAAGAGGGGTATAAAAGGCAGTAGGAAATAAAGGTAAAAGATTTGATTTGCCAGTCAGTTAAAAAAACTGTATTTCCAAAGAAATCATATTGTTTGTAAATCACCTACATCCTCACCATAATGCATTAGGGAATTATGTCCAACATTTAAATACTGCATTCCAGCTGAGACTCTGAGAAGGCCTTAACGAATAATGGACTAAATTCTAATAATCCGAAAGGGCATGGTTTAAAATCCTCTAAGAAAATCATTTTTGCTTCTTTCCTACAAGTGAAAAACCCCTCAACCTAGGGGAACCCAACTGAGTGTAGAAAGATCTTTCTAATGCAAGTAGGCATCATTTGTATTATCTTGCCTGTGACTTTAACCGAGCTACATGTTTGTTAAACTACAAACTGTCAGAACTGTAAATGGAAATAACCAGATAGTGCAGTTTACATTCTGTATTTCTTCCTGCTAGATTAAAAGAATTCCTATAGTAAAAAGTTAAATTCATCTTTGATATGTAAGAATAATATACAATACCATCTGCAAAGTATGAGGTATTTTCGTTTGGCAACATTTTTTAATTTCTCCACCATTTCAGATTTTGTGATGCTCTGTTCAGCATTTGGTGCAAATCAATTTGGCTGTGGATTAGAAAAGCAAAGTGTCAGAACAAAGCTGATGTTAAAACCTTCAGTTTCTCAGCCAGCTTAACATCAACCCGGTTCTGTTCATCAGCACAATCTCTTGTTGACTGTTTCAAATGCCAGCACTCTTTTAAATACCACTAACATTGCCAGAGTCTCATTTAAACATGTATTAGCAAGGTAATCCTTCAATCATAAACTTGCCACTAAGGCATAAAGGGGATGATTACTGACATTCTATGCCCTTTTCAGAATTACCCAAGGGAAACAATATAATTAATACGTTGGGCTCTCAGTGACCCCAGACTCTTCATAGTAAAGCAAAGGAAAAATAAAACAAAATTATTTCAGCAACTGACTTCTCTCCTCCTTCCATTTTTTTTTTTTTTACTTTAGAATAATTGATGAAAGAGTTGTATCTACAAAGTATCTTTGTTTAAGGGACTGTAGTTCTCCTTAGTTACATCTTTGTGGGGGAAGCAAAGTCTTGGTCAATTTGTGTGATGCTGGAAGGAGATCACTCCCATTAATTTCAAAATACTCTAACTTGTGACCCCTCTTCTGCACTCTTGCACATCTAAACAAGGAGGACAACTAATTGTTAGTTCAAAGCCTGATTTACTACAACAGTGCTGCAGGCAGCAGTACGTCCTGCTGAGATGTTAGGATACAACGATTGTTTCAGTGCCAAATTCAATATAACATAAAATAAAAATCAATAAAATGCATCCCATGTCTCAAAAATGTAGCTGCATGCATTTGGCAAATAGGTTCAACTTGCATGTCTAGCAGAAAATCTCATTTACAGCAATGCTATAAGTAATTATCCTGAATTCATAAGAATCCTCACTTTGGGCTGCTTGCTTTCTGATACAGTCTTGTAATAATACAGCTTTTCATTAGAAAGATCAGAGTTTTAAAAATATGCTCAAGATGGCCACTGTGAAGGTATATGAGATTGGAACAATTCCTGTCATTACAAAAGCTTTGAAAATACATATTAATGACCCTCATAGCACCTGGAAAGCCAGGCGGTTATTCTTATAGGCAAGTACCCTGCGCAAGAAAAGCAGAGCCTGATGCTCCTTAAGACCTGTTTGCAAAGTACTGGACAAGCTGTGTCAATCATCAGGTTGAGTTCCTCCAGACTCAGTGTGGCTTTGCATGGGGGGAGCGGCTGGCATCGTGGAACCACCATACATCAGAGCAGCAGATGTTCTCTGGAGGCTTACCTAGGAGAGGCCTAACACTGAGTGGAGATTACAGTAGTGCTTTCAGTTCTAGTTTCAGTCAGAATCTCCTTGCTGTACTCCCCCAACTGCAGTGGGAACCCAGCTGACAAAAGACAAAAGAAGAAAATGTCCCAAACTTAATTTGAGACTGAGGGTCTCCCGGCAGCGCTGTCCATGCAGGTATATTCAGTGTTACTGAGCAGCACTGAGCCAGCAAGGAAGGAGGAGAACTGTCATTTTAGAAGAGAAAAATTTCTTCATGAAAAATGACACTATATCCCACATGATGATAGTTTGGTAGCTGAAGGGTTATGTTTCTTGCTCTTCTTTACTGCTTGTCTCTGTGACCAGGTTTCTATTTGTTTGGGGGCCCATTTCACTGCAACAGTAAATCCTCTGGAACTGCTCAAATTACCGCAGGGAAGGATTTGGCACCATGATCAGTGGCAAGCTGTAAGTGTGTAGTACTTTGTAGCTTTCAGGAGCATGCAAAGCCCTCTAACCTTCCTAAAGGGATGGCTGCAGCATTATTTCAGGTGTTCAGATCTGCCAGACTTCCCACCTATCAGCAGTTCTGTGTGAAACGCTGTATTTTTTCCCTCCTTCTATTTCATCTACTTTGCTGCCTGTGAAAGTCCCCAGCACCTGCTTATTTATTAAAGAAGTTATCTGTAGGAAACACATAAACTTCAAAATCAGATTCTGATTTTGGTGAGAGTAGTGTAAATATGACATTGTGAAGAATGAATGCAGACTGAACAGTGTAACTGAATTTACACCACTAAAAATGACAGCTGCAGTTAAACTTTTGAACAATTGTTCATGTTACTCTGTCCCTTCCAGCTTCTGAGCCATTTATTCTCTTCTGGATTGCTGCAGGGCATGGGAATCCACAGCTAGAAGGAACCACTTAAATCAAAATGTCCAGTTATTTGTAGCCTGTAATCAGTCTAGGCATGAGTCCAGAGCAGTCCAGAGAATACCTGCTTTCTGCACCACAAACCAGCTGCCACTAAAGGCAAAAAGCCACAGAAGTATATTTTCCTGCAGTAAGAGAGAATTTGGCAGACAGAGAGTAGGAGCTACATCACGTTTTGCTTAGCAGTGTACAGGGAGTAGAAAGAGTTGAAAAGTTAAAACTATGACTGGGCTACAGCTTACGAATACGTAAAATATTACCGTATATGCACAGGCTTGTAGTTGCACACTGAGAGAGTCAGTGATCCATGATATATTTGTGATCACGAGTTTCTTCCTTATTGGAAAGTGACAAAGGGACAGGGATGAGATAAAGGGAGGCAAATACTTTTTTTTAAATAATATTTACCTCTTCTTTTTTGTCTGAGTGACAACGGTGGCTGTCCTCACCCTGAATCTAGGGAACACACTACTCAGGACATGTTCAGCCATGGAGAGAGTCATTTTATGTTTTTAAGTATTTCGCCTAACTTTTGTTTGAGAATGCATGTACCTTTTGAAGTGGATAGAAGTCAAGGAATCTGACCAACCCACTTTATTTGAGTAAATTTTTCAAATAATAGTAGGATAAAATGATAACAATAGCAATAATACTAATAGGAAATAATAACCATATTTGTAGAGGGTTTAGATTTAGATCTAGGTTTAGAAAGTTCTCAATTTTGGTTAGGAGTTTACCCACATCCTACTTCTCACACACCTTTACTGGACCATGCACATTGATGCATGATACACTTTTAAATACAGTTCATTATTGTTCATCCCACCCGACAGGATGTACCAGTACTCAGTGTCCTTAACAAAATCACCCACTTACCAAGGATGCAACAGTTAATTATACTCTTTCAGCAGAACATCCCTGAACTTTGAGAAAATTTTGACTGTGCTCAGGATTTTCACTCTCTAGCTTGGGATTCTGTCAATGCAATGTATGCAGCTCCCAGAATTACATCCCCTTTTTTTGTATCCACTTTTTGGATTATTTTCTGTCTTCTCAATGCAGTAGCAGCTGGAGCCACTCCTGGCGGCTGCACCCTGCACTTCACACAGCTGCCTCCAATGGCTTTTATTAATGTTTTCCATTTATCATCCTGTTTTCTCACTGATGACTCTGGCAAAAGACACTCTCTCTACTAGAGTAAAAAATAATACAAATCCTAAGTACCCTTCTTAAAATAGTGAAGAGAGTCTTTGCGGCTCAGATGCAGGAAAGCAAAATTAGTGCCTATCGCAGCATGTTCACGTGCCTCAGAATGTGTTGTAGGTTAGAAGCCACCAACATAGCTTTGTTCCTATTGCTATTTTTCAAAAGTCCACCAAGTTAATAAGGTTTCCCTTGCTCAGTAGTATACTTTGGTAAAGAAAGTTAGTTGTAGGGCCACTGCCTCCCTCCAGGTGTCACTGCCCTTCCAAGTCCTAAGTCCCTCGACGAAGGGCAAGCAACTGAGCCATCAATAAATCTATATCAGGACAGAGTGTGCAGAATCTAATAGCAGATTTTGTTACATTGAAGTGACAATGCACAAGCCATCTAGTTTGAAGAATGGGATTGATCTCACCAAGGGAAGTAAAAACAAATGTAATATTAATCAATAATCCGAGACAAATAACTGTGAGCCTACTAACTCAATTTTTAATTCTGAGAAACATTTTGTCATTAGCTGGAATTCTGGAATGATTTTGTCCTTGTAAGGAATGCGTCTCAGGGAGATCTACTTTGAATTTGAAATTATACTTTTAGAGGCAAAAGTCTGTAAATGAAGGGATTATAGACATAAACAAATCCATTCATAATTAGTCTTCCTCTCTTTCAACAGGGCAATAATAATGAGTAATGGGCACCAGTTTTTTGAGTCCCATTTAGTTAATGGTATCATAGCCTTGGTTTATTTTTATAGCATTTTCAAAATTTATTTCTACCCCACCACTCAGTCAGGCAGCAGCTGCTGTATGGAAAGTCTTGGAAGTGCTTTTGTTTGATATGGTACAGAATCATTAGAAAGGCAATTCAAAAGGATCTGATCCTTTCAAGCAGTCATATTTTATCGCCAAATGCCCCTTTATATGGCATATGGGTAAGCTGGCCATTTTGGCTCCTGTAAATCAACTCTAAAGCTGAAAGTGGCTGAGGGTAAGAATCTATCATCCCTAGAATAGTTCTTCTAAAACCCTAAAACTGATCTGCACATCCCCTTGGAAAGCCTCAGGTATGTTAGAGGGTTAGAAATTTTGAGGCATGATGGAATACAGAAAAAGAATTGGGTTTGTGTATAGAACATTATCTCCAATAAACTGCTTACAGAGAACAGAGATTTTAGCTGTCTTTTCTTGATAAAACTTCCAAAATTTATTTTGCTGTGTCATCTGGGATATCCCAAAGATTAGGCGAAAGGTGACATCTTCTTCTTCCGTTATAGCAAAGAGCAAGCGTGTGCAGGTGCTAGCAGTGATGCAGAGGAGAAAAACACTGAGGGGAAACACTGGGAGGTGGGCCTCGTCTATTGCTTCCTCTTCTTGATGAAAAATGAAGAGAAAATGTCACCTGCTTTTCATGCCATTGCAAGAAAATAACAGTGTAAGTTTTTGCTTGTATTCTTTTATAACTGTTCCAGTTACAGTAGTTGCATAAGCAGGTAATACTTTCCATTTACGCCAGCTTTCCCAATGTCCATCATAAAGATGTGTGTGCGTCTGTGTGTGAGAGAAAACTTAGGTAGAGCATACCAGATCCATTTTTGTGTATTTCAAAGACACATCTTGTGGGTCAACTATATTCTTGATAAAAGGACCCTTGTAAAACAAGAGCTAATTACATAGCTCCACCGTGTGTGTTTATTTTCATGACTTCCGGAGTCCAGTTCCTGTGATGTTCATGATACAGTGAGCAATTTGTTGTCTCGTTGATGGTAACTTGTTCAGTGACAGCTGTGGCCTGTTGGAAGGTCCAACTCAAACCTCCAGCAGCCAGGAGCCTTGCTGAAAAGAGTGACTGCCTGTGTTTGGCTGAACAGAGCCGACAGATGTCAGGACAATTTGCCACAAGTCTCTAGAGCGTTTTCTGCAGAGACCATGGGGCAGCACAAGAGATTTAAAGAGATAAAGAATGAGTTGATACTTGGAGGCTTTATTTTTATAATCTTATTAACAACAACAACAACAAATTAATATAAAAAATGAGATAAAGAATCATAGTTTAAAAAAGAGCATGAAGCTCAGTGACTGCCACTATTCCCTATAAATGCAAATAAATTTCATGTACTACCCCCTAAAAGCCCTACTCAGATGCAAAATGTGCATTGTTGGTGGGATGTTTTCCCTACACTAGATAGCTCATGCCATTTTTCACTGCATATGAGAGTTATACAAGAGCCAAACGCCATGTCAGTTTTTTACTTGGTTGGTTTTTTTTGTCTTTGTCTGGAACAACAGAAGCCCTTGGGAGCTGGGAGCTGAGGCTTGCTTGCTGCAGATCTCTGGGAAATAATTGCCATCAATGTGATGTCCCCGGGTGGCAGGAAGGCTCCTTGGGAGACTGAGCAGCTCTGCTGATCTGGCTTTTGACAGATCAAGTGTGTCTATAGAATTGCTTTTTTTCCACTGTTTGTTTGAACTTTTCAGGACTCCAAAGCTGGATGTCCCGTGCTTATCTTCCCCACATTGATGTCCTCCTTGACAGATGTTCTGTTTCCTTTCATCCTACTGTTGCCTCAAACAGCTACTCTTTTTTTTTTTTGGAATTGCTGTCTCCTCTGTCCCTCTATCCAAAGAGAATTTTGAAACTTTTCTTGTTCTTCAAGATAGTTTTAAGGAAAATCTCAAAGTTCCAGCACCTGTTTCTCTTGACTGTATAATGACATTGTGGGGTACTTTCAATATCAATTGAAGATTTAGGAAGTACCAGTCTAGAGCTACAATTCGTGGTTTGAATTTTCTGTAAGGGCTTGAAAGATGTCTTAAACTTTCATCCTGAAAATGAGAAGCCTGATGTGAAGGCAGTCATCTTTTTTCTTCTACCAGTAATGAAGTCTGTTTGAAAAGCAGTCCAATGATAAAAAGGTGACCTGCAAAGAACTTTTCCAGAGGCAAGGAATGGAGAATAAGTGGAAGAATACAGATGATAAGTTACCTAATTGGTGACTTAATGGTTTGAAAACAGGGAAGGAATAAGCATTTGAACCTTGAAAGTTGAAAATCAACTGTCACTAACTATATATGCTATTTTGAGTTGTCCTAAAGGTGACCATAGGTCTAGATTCAGTTTCTATTCAGCAAGGGAAATTGCAAGCACTGCTTTGCCTATATCCAGAGGCTTCTTTTGAAGATTTCAGAGTCTTATGGGACCAATGATATTAGTTTGGTCGTAGCTGCCTTCATATGAGCGTGTTCAGACCCTCTGGCTTGCAGGCTGCCAGTGGACTTCTGTGTGGGCAAATAAGCTGCTAGTCAGAGCACAAGCTAGAAGCAAAACCTCTTCTTGCATGAGGCTCTAGCCATGGCAAGGAATCCACTATTGGAATTCATGGTGTGTTTATTTATGCAGCCAGCTCTTAAGAACAGAGATCTCAGAGCAAATTAAATTATTTAATCTACCAACCAGCCAACCAAAAAACAGATTAAAAAAACTCCCAAGGAAATTCCCTCTGTTAGGAGCTCAGCATGTTACACTCAGAAGGCAGGAAAAGATGATGTGGTGCTTTTCCTAAAGAATGATGTACCAATTTCTGTTGGGGTAAATACATGGGGTAAATACATAGGGTAAATGCTATCTTACTCTCAGGAAAGATAGAGCCTTACTTTGTTGGGCCTTACTCTGTGAATTAATTAATCAGCTAGTTCAATGCCAGTCTCCAAGCTTCAGGTGTTAGGAGCACAGTTTATGTCACTCAGCTTGAAATAATTTGCAGCGTAGTCCTCCCCATTTGATTTAGTCACTTCAGATTCCTTTTACAGAAAAAAGAAATAAACTCTTTTTGGATCCTATTTGACCTATTTCAGATACCTACATTGCATTATTTTGGATATTTACTTGAAGGTGTGGGAAGTTCACTGCAGGATATATCATTTCTAATGAATACAGTACTAAAAACCCACTAAGCACAGGAACTATGTTAAGGATGTCTCCTTTAAAGCCTATTTTATTTTTGAAAGCCTCCTAATGCATTCTTTGCTGCATCCTGCATTGGCTTATTCACAGAATCACAGAATCACAGAATCACAAGGTTGGAAAGGACCCATTGGATCATCGAGTCCAACCATTCCTAACACTCCCTAAACCATGTCCCTAAGTACTTCATCCACCCGTTCCTTAAACACCTCCAGGGAAGGCGACTCGAATTCAGATGTTGCCCATCTCAAAACAAACGAAAAAAAAGCAGAAAACTCAATCATATTAGATTTCTAGCTTGTATTTCTTCTCCTAGTGTAAAAAAGAATCTGAAACCCTACAAAGTTGCTCTTACGATCAAGGAAAATAATACTTCATCAAATCATCTTTATGTAATTCCTGTTAGCACGGACATAAAAACCGTTCTCCTTCCTCCCTGGAAAACTATAGAGTAAGAAGGAAAATGTTAAACCAAAATAACCAAAACGAGTGTTTAATTTTGTGAAATCACTATAATTGGGTCAAATACACACCAGTGCAGTGGGTGTCTCTTTTTTTCCCCTCAATTATACTTAATGAGAGAAGTGGGGAATTTAGCTAATGATAACATAGGGTCTGTTCAAATATTCATGATTAATTATCTAGGTGTATCTGAAGATATATACTTATAGTTCAGAACAAGAATTTTATTTTGAATATGATTATTAAATTTCAAAGTATTGTGATAACAAGAAGAAATACTCCAGTAATCATTTTACTCCAGTATGTTTAAGTGTGAAGATACTAGATTTTTCATTGTGAAGAAAAGCATAAATATAAGCCGTAGTGGTCTGCCTTCCACAAATGTTGTATTTGAATACAAAGCCATGCTGGAGCAAATAACTTAGACTTTTGTAATAATCTGGAAGATTTGTGTACATAAGAAACAGATTTTTTTATATATATATATAGTATTTGCAAATACAGCAGGATGAATTAGTAGAAGGAAACAGCTAAAGATGAATATTAGGAAATATTTTTTAGCGTTATTGTTAGATAGGCTATGTGACTGAGTCTCTGACAGGAAGCAAACACAGCTGGACCTTTCAATAAAATAGGTAGTGGGAACCAAAGCCTCACCGCCTCAAGGATGACTGTCAGGATACTGATCACAGAATCATAGAACGGTTTGGGGCATAAGGGACCTTCAAAGCACCTCCACTGCAATAAGCAGGGACATCTCCAACTAGATTAGGTTGCTCAAAGCTCCCGTCCAACCTGACCTTGCATATTTCCTGGGATGGGACATCTACCCAGTCTTTGGGCAAACTGTTCCAGTGTTTCACCACTCATTGTTAAAAACCTCTTCCTTAAATCTCATATGAATCTACCCACTTTTAGTTTAAAGCCATTACCCTTTCTCTTATTGCAATGGATAAGTTATTTCAGAATAGCTGTATAATGATCTAATCTCCAAGGCTATCTTAGTTTCAGAACAGGACAGATTATCTTTGTGGATTGCTTTAATTCTGGGAAATAATAGCTGGGAAAGGCACCATCATACCAGCTTTGGAAGACAGAAGCTTAGCCATATCACTCTCAACATGCCTTTTATTATCAGGAGATCAGGAACTGGAAACAAATATGTTGTAGATGGCTAAATTGTTGTCTGCCATACAGCTAAACTAGGAGAAGGAGAACAATAGCGAAGACTAACTTTGGGTTCACAATTGGCACACTGTGCAAGTCCTGTTCCCTAGCATTTTGTAACCCTCTATCTTTTACACATGTGGAAGGAGATTGTGAAGCAGCCATAAACATCAGATCAGAAGTCTGTTATTCCTTTATTAACCAAAAGGGATGGTTTTCAATATTGTCTTAGAGAGGGAGGGCTTTACCAGGTGTGGTCAAAAATAGCCTAAACCTGCATTCATCCTATTACAGTGGGCAATAGTAGAAACATTAGAAAAGAGAATTGGAAATGGAAATGCAGATAGCAATAATCTTCCAGATGTTCAAAGCCACAAATTGTAGTCACTGAATTCTCATACTGAGGTAAAACCAAAGCCTTTACACTGGGCATTCAGACCCTGAACAGGAGTCAGATCTCTTTGTTTAAATTCAAAGGCAGTGGGATTCAGACTTTGAATTGGACCCAGAAAAGCTGTAAGGGAACCAATAACTATGAGTGCAATTTAGTCTGTGCTTAAAATTAACGTATGCTCTGTTTTGCTGAATACCCCATTAGCAGATGCAGAGATTTGTAACAGGCAGGACGTGCCAACAAATTAGCACTCTGTGTCTTAGGGGGACTTCCTAGTAACCTCTGATTTTTGGGTGTGCTTCAGCCTTTATAAAGTCTTCCATGCATACACCTCCTCCCCCACCTCCCCCCGCCTCATTCTTATCACTTTTAGTAACTTTTGAATACAATACCCTGGAGTACCATATCAATTATCGCCTCCTGTGCAATCTGTTGTGTTTATAAACTAGGACATAACAGTTTTTGTATTTGTTGCAGTTCTCCTACTGTTCACTTATCGGTGCTGAATGAACTTACCCACTTGATCACCATAGACCTGAGTGAGTACACAACCTGATTTTCTTTGGTGAAGGGAGGGAACTGGGGTAATGCTGTTCTAGCTGTTACACAGGGGAGATCGTCTTTTGTCTCAAGAGAAGTATAGTAGGCTGGAATTAGAAGTGTGTTACAAGTTCACTAGATGGGAGACAGACTGACTTAGCAATTAAAGACTTCACCTCTAAGTAATGAGTTCAAGGTCAGATTCTGGTGCATAGCAATAGGGACTTAAAAGATTTACCACTCCTTCTCTGCTCTGCAGTTTTAAATTTAAAGAAATTACAGTCTCAGGCTAGTTTCTCATGACCACCACCACCACTGTCATTGCTAATTGAGTATTTGCTGGAAGCATTAACAGAGAGGCAAAAAGACTGAATGAGCTATTGACATTGAATTAACCTCTCTCTGCTACTTGTTCAGTGAGGGTCTGCTCTGCTGGCTTTGTGCTGACTGTCTGTCCAGTAGAGATAGACCTAGGAGAGCCTCTTGCTGCCTTCTTATCTTGCTCTGAGAACCAGGCTCTTTAAAAATCTAAGTCCGCCTTTTTCAGCTAATGTGTCACTGTTAACATAGTTTTGAAGGAGGTAATCATCAAAGAGTAATGGTCAGAAACTATGGGAAAATTTTGGCTTAATGTATTTACATTTGCGTGCTTTGGTTCTCCTGAATCCTTTTCAGGGAGTTACCTCCCTGGGACTTTACTAAGTACATATGCGAGTTGTTACTTCAAACACAAGCTAGCTTTACTGCAGCAACTTCCATCTACTAAGACAGCATATTTTCTACCAAATGGATTTTTGTTGATCCTGGGATAAACACAATTTTGCTGATAATTGCTCAAACTCACACTGCTTTTTGTGTATCTGTTGGCATGTAAGCAGGTTCATGGATCTGTTCCACTGTTGTAGCTGTGTCTAGAATAAACAGAAGCTAATGCACTCTGGATATATAGTCCACAGCTGCATGAGAAAAAAAAATTAATTTATATTAACTTGGGGACTATGCCATGAGTATGAATTTGGCACAGTCTCATACAGCACAAAAGAATAGTTTTTCTTCTGAAATTAACTATAAGAAGCCAAGAAGATCATTCTTGTACAGAAGCCAAATGGATGTTACACAAGTTGCAGATCCTTCATCAAAACCACGAGACTTTATTTTTCAGTCATCATAGGAAAAGTTCTTTGAGTTTGACCTCCTTTCACATCTGTTCTTTTCCTTGGTTTGCAATCAACTTCTACAATTCAGTGTCAAAGGAATTCAGTGAAGCTAATACAGTGGGTGAATTTTTAGATGTTGTGTTATGTGGGCTGACAAAGTCAATTGCCTTCCTCAGGAGCTTCATACACCAGTAACACATTCCACTGAGACCAGTAATAGCATAATCTCAATTGCTCAATGGTTTCTAAAGAAGAAATAAGTCATCCTGGAAAGCTATTTTGAGAATAGAACATAGTTTTAGTAATTCCAAAGAAATTATTAACGTCTGATCAGTTTTGAGTTAGTGTAGGCTGACATTATTAATCACTGTGTAGCAGGAATAAGCTGCTAAGAAGTACAGCAGATACTTAAATTGCTTGCATAAGGATCACATTTCCATTGTGTTTAAAACTATGTTCTCAAAATTTTGGTACCTGGGTACGCACTTTTTCTTGAGTGGGTGACACTCAGCAGCTCTCTTTCCCGGATCTTGCCTTGAATGTCTGGAGAACAGCCTTATGGAGAACTGACTGCCTTATCACATAGTGTCCCCTTCCAACTCTATCGGCTGTTCTCTCCTGTCAGAGTTGGGTCTGTAGAGGGGTCCAGCCTCCTCTGCACCTTTTATTTGTTCTTGCAGTGTGCTGGTGTGCTATGGACATTCAGAGGGAAGTTTTTGATTATATGATATATCACATAGTGAGATCTTGCTCACAAGTGCGGAATTTAAGTACTGCATCAAAGATGGTAATCTTACTGACAAGTTCATGATTTTGTAACTGTTCTGCAAGTATTTTGTCACAGAAACTTTTAAAATATATTTTTCCTTCCTCCTGAAAGAGTATATTACTCTCCTTAATAATAAAGAAGAGATTTTGACGTAGTAAATCAGTTTCGATAAGGTGGAAGTCTTGAGCACTGGAATCCTATATTCTGCTCAAAACTCTTTTTAAGACTTGTTTGCATTAGAAGAGCTAAAGACTTTTCTCTGTTTTGACAGGGCACTGCCTGACACTCACTTAACCTGCAGTATGAGTGAAGTAGCAGTCAAATGGATCTTCAGCATGAATATTAATGATAACATTCATAATAATCCTTTCCTTTGACAGTGGAACAGGAGCTGAAGTCCAACAGCAGGATCAGACAGGGTGGCATGGTACATGCATCAAACCATCTGGCTAATGCTTAGCTCAAGGAAATGAGCCAAAACATTTCAGTCAAAACCTTCACTGGAACGGTAATAACCCATGAGTCCTTTTTCCCTAAAAACCCTAGAGGCGGAATAAAATATCCTGTCAAAATTCATCAGTGCAGTGGAGCAAGAAAAACAAAAACTTCAGGCAGTACATATGACCATGCAAAGTTGTTTATCTTTTTCACAAAGCATTTTTTCTTCTTTTTGTTTCTCCCCTCCCCAAAGCATCTTTTTGATAATAGGTTCTCTGCTGATGATCAAATCAGACACATTCAGTGGATTTTTTACACTTCAGGTGACAGTGGCCAGATGAAGATACACTGGACTTTCACTGCTGAAAATCTAATCACACAGGATGAACCTGCAAATTCCAGTCTTTCTCAATTAATCAGTTCCATGTACAGACCGGCATATTGAAATGCCATAGCAGGTTAAGACAGATGAGTGTTCAAGATTACAACAGCCAATGCAGGTCATTTTCAAGGTAGTGGTGCATGGACAAAACATGCTGAGAGGAAAATCTGAATATCCAGATCATATTTGAAATGGGAAAGGATAAATCAAAACTCTTAAGTTTGAAAGCCAGTTTTGGCACCAGTGGGAGTTTTGCAGTATTGTTATCTCTCTTAAGTTTTAGGAGTAAAGGGTGTAAACTGGAGAAGTTTCTGAGGCAGGCATATCACTGCACAACTGGTTGCTATATGCTGCTGTAAGATGTGAGAGAGGTTAGCCAGGGACCTGCAACGACCCATCAAAGCCACATGACCCATCATAACCACATGACAGTACGATGTCAAGGGAGAGTGGTTACTGACCTGGATGCCATGGTAAATTTGTGGACAGGGACAGATGATTTAATATTTTGTTGGAAATGGTCTTTGAGAATAACTTTTTCCCCAAAAGAGAAGTATCCATAAGATCTTCATAACTCCTGAAAAGCTAGAAATGTATGCTGCACACATTTTGAAGATTGGTTTTAATATTCAACATTAAAAAAAAAATCAAAATATGAGGGTTTTATTTAAAAACAGAAGTGGTTTCAAAGTTCATCAAAGTACTTTTATTGTTTGAATAACCCAAGTGGTTTTGCAAAACAACTTAAAACCAGAGATATTTGTTTGAAGAAATTTTCTATCCACCAGACCTTCCTGAGCTGAAACACAGTGATATTGAAAAGATTGCTGAACTTTATGTTCTGGATAAAATTTATTTAATATTGCATTTGCAAAGGTAGGGCTTTCCTTCTTATACTTCCTAAGCTTTCATGAGAACTATTGTGTTTCCAGGATAGTTCATGTTGTTTGTAGCTAAAATCTGCAGGTTCAGACAAAAGTATGCGGTTTTGTTCTGTGGTTTGGTTGGGATATTTTTGGTTTTGTTTTTTTTTTTGTTCAGATTTGCTGCAGCTTTTTCAAGAGTTCTCACCTTTGTTCATTGTTTTTTTTTTAAAAAAAACCCTGAAGTAGAAGTAACCTTAGATTCAGAATGTGTGGTTCCTCTTTATACAAGGAAAATATGAGGTTGAATATGCTCATACATTAAAATTTTATAAGTTCACATGTTAGATGATATAGTGGTTTAGCAACCTCACGACTAGCATCACAAACCTTGTCATGTTTTATGTTGTTTATTTAACCTGTTGCCTACTATGAACTTGAGCAGCCTTGTTTACCAACCTATTATCCAATCCCAGATTGCCATTGTTAATAATGTTACTGTTAGGACAACTACCACCACTCCTACCACTACTCCTTTGGAAGAATCAGCAGTCTATAGTTGAAATCAGAGGGTTTTTTTTTCCTTGGGAGTTCAGCATGAGCAGCCAAATTCTCTGAAAAGATTACACAAATGAAAACTAAGAGTAGACCATGTATCATTAACGCAGTGCTAGAGCTCTCCTTCTGCTGTCCATATAGTGAACAACTCTCAAATTGAATGAAAAAAGCACACTTTACATAAGAATCTTTAAGGAAAAATCACTACCTCCAGTTTAGCATGTATTTTGTGTTACATATCCTCCAGTTCCTCTCAAATGGACATTAATAATGAATTGCAGTTAAAAGTTTAAAAAGGCTCCTATTATTACTTTTATTTAATTTCTACGTACTTTTTCTTTTAACCTGCTCACAAAACTCTTATGTGTACACTCCAAATTAATGATAATTTCATGCATAGTCTGAAGACACTCAATATTTACCAGGCTTTTGCAATCTGAGTCAAGATCAGATTTTGCAATTCTGATGCTGTTTCAGAAAAAAGAAAATAAGTGTTGTGAGAGAGAAATTACCAGTATTCAGTTAATAAAAATGTCAGTCTATCTTTATCATTTTCATATTTAAAAAATCTTAACAATTACTTTAAGGGTAGTGTCTGTTATGTAGTAAATGCATCAAGATAGTCTAAATATCAACATATAATAAAACTGTATGGATACGTGTCAGCATTTTCATTAATTAAGTGCTGACATAATGAAACTCTTGTAAATGTAAAACTATTTTGGGAAATGAAGAAAAGTGCTGGAAAAAATTTCACTCAGCCTTCAAAATCAAATGATGACATCTCTTTATCTTGTTTCTCTATTACGCAGTAGTTGAGTGAGGAAATTTACCTTTTTTTGTTGTCATATTTTATTCATTTGTATATAGAAGAATGTGTTCCAAAGTGAAAATTAATTTCTGCTGCAAATAATGATGGATTACCAAAATTTAAACTGTTTGAGACTAGTATAATTTTTATGCTTTCTTTCTATAAACTCAATGTGGTTTTGAACGTAATCAATCTGAAATCAGCTCAATTCAATCAGATAGCAACCAAAATATCGATATTTGCAAGGCTTTATATTAGTGGCTGCAGAGAACAAGTTGTTCTATGAACAGTAAAATTAGTGAAGTTGAAATTCAGATTCAGAAGGAATTGTGTTTTAAGTCCCTACATAGCCCCTCATCACAACCCTCTCAATTTCTTCCTTGTCCCTTTCCCAATGCTTTCAAAATCTAGATAGAGACAATCATTAGGAAAGAAAACCTCTGATTTTTGACTTGTATTTATGCTGATGGGCTGGCACATATTGCCATGCATATATTACACAGAATCACACAGAATCACAAGGTTGGAAAGGACCCATTGGATCATCGAGTCCAACCATTCCTAACACTCCCTAAACCATGTCCCTAAGCACTTCATCCACCCGTTCCTTAAACACCTCCAGGGAAGGCGACTCGACCACCTCCCTGGGCAGCCTGTTCCAGTACCCAATGACTCTTACTGTGAAGAATTTTTTTCTGATATCCAACCTGAACCTCCCCTGACGGAGCTTCAGGCCATTCCCTCTAGTCCTGTCCCCTGTCACTTGGGAGAAGAGGCCAGCTCCCTCCTCTCCACAACCTCCTTTCAGGTAGTTGTAGAGAGTAATAAGGTCTCCCCTCAGCCTCCTCTTCTCCAGGCTAAACAACCCCAGCTCTCTCAGCCGCTCCTCATAAGACTTGTTCTCCAGCCCCCTCACCAGCTTTGTTGCTCTTCTCTGGACACGCTCCAGAGCCTCAACATCCTTCTTGTAGTGAGGGGCCCAGAACTGAACACAGTACTCGAGGTGCGGTCTCACCAGTGCTGAGTACAGAGGGAGAATAACCTCCCTGGACCTGCTGGTGACCCCATTTCTGATACAAGCCAAGATGCCGTTGGCCTTCTTGGCCACCTGGGCACACTGCTGGCTCATGTTCAGTCGGCTGTCAACCAGCACCCCCAGGTCCTTCTCTTCCGTGCAGCTCTCCAGCCATTCTTCCCCCAGTCTGTAGCGCTGCATAGGGTTGTTGTGCCCCAAGTGCAGGACCCGGCATTTGGCCTTGTTAAACCTCATCCCATTGGTCTCAGCCCAGCGGTCCAGCCTGTTCAGATCCCTTTGCAGAGCCTCCCTACCCTCCAGCAGGTCGACACTTCCTCTCCTGCAAATAGTTTCACTAAAAAACTTGAATGACTTGGTCTAATGCTTCTCATTTCCTGTAGACCTGCTTAAATAAAGGAAGAAAATAATGCTAAAGCTCAGTTAGGTTTATAGAAAAAGATAATGGGATCTTCTTCCACTTATACATGAAGATATTTTGGTTTTATTCTTCTGGACTCAGAACACTTGGTGGGAAGAAGTATGTTGTAGTGGGTTAGTCATTCATTACTCAATAGATAAGAAACCCCTAACACCTCAGGAAGATGGTTCAGTATGAGAAAGTGTACAAAACCAGCTATATTTTATATCTTTTTGACCTGTCATTTACTACATATCATGGTTGATTTTTAGGCTCATTGGCTTGATATAAAGGAAAACAATTATGTTTTTCTTGCTTTTAGCTCTAAATTTTTAAAATAAATTTTCCTGAAAGTCTAAGCAATTATTTCAAAAACCTGGAGAAAAGTATTTAAATAGTTTGAGCACTTGATCTTGTTTCCAGCAATGACGCTTTCTGGTCTTCAATAGAAAACAACACAAATCTTAGCACTCAAAGAGAAAATTTTCAAAGCTTTTCTAACTAAAAATTCAATCCTCTTTTCTTGTAATTGGAAACTGGAACAAATTGGCAATGACTTACCTGTAAGTTTAATTACACTTGGCTTTCAGTTCTGTGCTATAACTACAAAACTATTTTTGCCTCAGTAGAGTAGTAAAATCCAGTGCCGAACATAGAGGGAAGGCTGTGGGAGAAGAGAAATATTATAAATCACCAAGATAAATGCATAGAATTATATGATAAAGAGAAATATAATGTTCACTGTGTTGTTTTTATTGTTCAAAAGCATTGCTAGAAAAAAGAAATAGAAGTCTTTATTGGGTTTGTGGTGTTCATGATGAATGGATGGATGTTGTTGGATAAAACTTCATTCTGAAGTTGTGACATTCTGAGAAGGCTGTCTAGAAGCTTATCATTTTTGCATTAAAATTGACTCCTAAATCTACTGATTGCAATTTCCTAAATATATCCAAGGATGGAAATTAGAACATTTTTTTCAGTTCATTATGCAAATGTCTTGATATTGTATACCGTGCACAAGTATATACACATAGTGCATATATATACTATGTATTAATTAACTAAGAAAAATGCTGCTGTCAGTGTTTGGGGAGGAAGGTATAATCAAACTGCAAAATCACAAAGTTATGGTAGAAAACCTGTTACCTTATGGTGGTGTTATTCACACCTTCTAAACACAGTGACTGACTTGTAGCTCCTGTTGTGGGTACCTAATGTTGCCTTGCTGCTCATCCTGTCATATGAACACCTGCCTTTGAATTCTGCTTCTTGGTGGCTGGACGCTCTCCTATAATTTATGTTTCTTGGTTTGAGCCTTTCATGGAAGACAAAAAAGCTGATGTATTCTCAGTTAAGTATAATATGAAGATTTAAGCTGACAGGTTGCCCAGGGAAGTTTGGGATGCCCCCTCCCTGGAAGTGTTCAAGGCCAGGTTGGACCGGGTCTTGATCAGCCCTGTCTAGTGGAAGCTGTCTCTGCCTATGGAAGAGGATTTGGAACTAGATGATCTTTAAGGTGCCTTCCAACCCAAACTGTTCTATGATTCTATGGCTTTTTCCTCAAAGAGATGGCAAAACCTTCATATCTTCTGTTCCATTTTCTATAGCATTGGTGCATGGGTATGAACATATAAAAATTTTGAAAGCATAGCTCTTTATCAGATCCAATTGATTTTCCATCTCAACAAAGCTGCCATTTGACCAATGTCTAAGTATGAGAGTGAGCAGGTGAAGGGAAGTATAAGAAAGAACATCAACAAGCAAACACACAGAGAATATTTTTAAGAATATAAAAACATAAACAGTCTTTCCATTAATGACTGCATAATTTATGAACATTATCCTGTCAGACTTGGCACTGTTTCCATCTGTTTTTCTATCAAATTCTCATGAAATCTGTCTTGTATTATATTTTATTATTAAAATTGTCGTACTGAACAAAGTTAATCGCAGTAGCAAGGATGAGTTTGTAGACTCACATACAGATACAAGAGCTATCACTAGATGGGTACAAGATCCAGTTGCACCAATGCCTGACTGGTTTCTCTGCCCTTTTTTTGAACCTCATTCTCACAGATTTTGGGGTTTGTCATTTGTTTTCACAGAATCACAGAATCACAAGGTTGGAAAGGACCCATTGGATCATCGAGTCCAACCATTCCTAACACTCCCTAAACCATGTCCCTAAGCACTTCATCCACCCGTTCCTTAAACACCTCCAGGGAAGGCGACTCGACCACCTCCCTGGGCAGCCTGTTCCAGTACCCAATGACTCTCACTGTGAAGAATTTTTTTCTGATATCCAACCTGAACCTCCCCTGACGGAGCTTCAGGCCATTCCCTCTAGTCCTGTCCCCTGTCACTTGGGAGAAGAGGCCAGCTCCCTCCTCTCCACAACCTCCTTTCAGGTAGTTGTAGAGAGTAATAAGGTATCCCCTCAGCCTCCTCTTCTCCAGGCTAAACAACCCCAGCTCTCTCAGCCGCTCCTCATAAGACTTGTTCTCCAGCCCCCTCACCAGCTTTGTTGCTCTTCTCTGGACACGCTCCAGAGCCTCAACATCCTTCTTGTGGTGAGGGGTCCAGAACTGAACACAGTACTCAAGGTGCGGTCTCGCCAGTGCTGAGTACAGAGGGAGAATAACCTCCCTGGACCTGCTGGTGACCCCATTTCTGATACAAGCCAAGATGCCGTTGGCCTTCTTGGCCACCTGGGCACACTGCTGGCTCATGGTCAGTCGGCTGTCAACCAGCACCCCCAGGTCCCTCTCTTCCATGCAGCTCTCCAGCCATTCTTCCCCCAGTCTGTAGCGCTGCATAGGGTTGTTGTGCCCCAAGTGCAGGACCCGGCATTTGGCCTTGTTAAACCTCATCCCATTGGTCTCGCCCAGCAGTCCAGCCTGTTCAGATCCCTTTGCAGAGCCTCCCTACCCTCCAGCAGATCGACACTTCCTCCCAGCTTAGTGTCATCTGCAAACTTGCTAAGGGTGCACTCGATGCCTTCATCCAGGTCATTGATAAAGACATTGAACAGAGCTGGACCCAGTACTGAGCCCTGAGGAACTCCACTTGTGACTGGCCTCCAGCTGGAGTTAACTCCATTGACCACCACTCTCTGGGCCCGGCCATCCAACCAGTTTTCAACCCAGGAGAGTGTGCGCCTGTCCAGGCCAGAGGCTGACAGTTTCTGCAGCAGAATGCTATGAGAAACTGTGTCAAAGGCTTTACTGAAGTCCAAGAAGACTACAACGACAGCCTTTCCCCCATCCAGTAGTTGAGTGATTTTGTCATAGAAGGTGATCAGGTTAGTTTGGCAAGATCTGCCTTTTGTAAACCCATGTAAACCTGGCCTGATCACCCGGTTCTCTTGCATGTGCTTCATGATAGCACTCAAGATTACCTGTTCCATGACTTTCCCTGGCACTGAGGTGAGACTGACAGGCCTGTAGTTCCCCGGATCCTCTCTGCAACCCTTCTTGTATATGGGCACAACATCAGCCAGCCTCCAGTCTAGTGGAACTTCCCCAGTCAGCCAGGACCTCTGGAAGATGATGGATAGGGGTTTGGAAAGGACATCCGCCAGTTCCTTCAATACTCTTGGGTGGATCTCATCCGGCCCCATAGACTTGTGGGCGTCTAGCTGGGCAAGCAAGTCTCTAACCGCCTCCTCTTGGATCACGGGAGCCTCAATCTGCCCCTCTAACTCTTGGATTTGTAAACAGAAGGAACAACTTTCTTTGCTATTAAAGACTGAGGCGAAGAAGGCATTAAGTACCTCAGCCTTGTCCTTATCCCCTGTCACTGTTATTCCTTCTGCATCTACTAGAGACTGGATATTCTCCCTTGTCCTCCTTTTCCTGTTAATGTACTTGTAGAAAGACTTTTTGTTGTCTTTCACAGACTTAGCGAGTTTTAATTCTAGTTGGGCCTTGGCCCTCCTGATTTTTTCCCTGCACGATCTCACTTCGTCCCTGTAGTCCACCCAAGATGCCTGTCCTTTCCTCCAGAGCACATAGAGCTTCTTCTTCTTATTGACGCATCTTGAGATCTCCCTGCTCCACCAAGCTGGCTTTTCCCCCCGCCGGCTCCTTTTCCAGAACACAGGGATGGCCTGCTCTTGAGCTGATAGGATTTCATTTTTCAAGAGTGCCCAACCCTCATGGGCTCCCTTGCCCTGAAGGACTGTTTCCCACGGGACTTTGCTAATCAACCTTCTGAACAGGCCAAAGTCTGCCCTCTGGAAGTTTAATGAGACTGTTTTGCTAACCCCCTTCTTAATCCCACCTAGAACTGAAAACCCTATCATCTCATGATCACTTAATCCCAGGCGTCCTCCAACCGTCAAATCCCCAACAAGACCTTCTCTATTCACAAACAGCAGGTCTAGGAAGGCACCCTCCCTTGTTGGTTCGCTAACCAGTTGTGCAAGGAAGTTGTCTTCGATGCACTCCAGGAACCTCCTAGACTGTTTCCTTTCTGCTGTATTGTACTCCCAGCAGACATCCGGAAAGTTAAAGTCTCCCACAAGGATAAGAGGCAGAGATTTAGAGACTGTCCCCAGCTGTTTATAGAAGAGTTCATCAGCAGCTTCTTCTTGGCTGGGTGGTCTGTAACAGACTCCTATCACAAAGTCCCCTTTCTTGTGGGCTCCTCTGATTTTAACCCATAGGCACTCGATCCCGTCCTCACCGTAATCCAGTTCAAGAGTATCAAAGCACTCTTTGACATAGAGGGCTACCCCGCCTCCTTTCCTACCCTTCCTGTCCCGCCTGAAGAGTTTATATCCCAACATAGCTGTAGTCCAGTTATGTGAGTCATCCCACCACGTTTCTGTGATGGCAATGACATCATAGTCACCTTGCCCTACAACAGCTTCCAGCTCATCCTTCTTATTGCCCATGCTGCATGCATTGGTGTAAACGCACTTCAGCTGGGCTGATGAACCTTCAGCCCTCGTAAAGGGAAGAGAGTTTATTCTCGATTGACTGGTCCTTGGAATAACTAATTCCACAGGCCCAGTTTCTTCCTTACTGTCCCTACTTGTACTCGCCCTCACTTGCCCTGTTGTGGTGTACTGGTGGTCCTCTCCAGCACACCATTTCTCAGCCGCCGGTTTCCCACTTCCAGGCTCATTCCCAACTAGCCTGGTCTCCTCCCCTTCCCCCTTCACATCTAGTTTAAAGCTCTATTTAAGAGCCTAACTAGATTTTTAGAGATAACTTTAGTCCCCCTTCGAGACAAGTATGACCCATCCCTAGTAAGAAAACCTGGGGGTGGGTGGGTCACCCCATGATCAAAGAAGCCAAAGCCTCTCTCCTCACACCAGGCTCGGAGCCAGGCATTAATCATCTGTATGTTCCTGACCTCCTGTTCCATATTCCTTAGTATTGGGATGGAGCTAAACACCACTTGCGCTCCAGAGCCCTCAATCATCTTCCCTAAAGCCCTGAAGTCTCTTTTGATGGCTTTCAGCTTTCTGCGCTGTAAGTCATCATTACCTATTTGAAATACTAACAGGGGATAGTAATCCGTTTCCTTCACCAAGGAAGGAAGTTTTCTATTGATATCCCTCACTGAAGCCCCCGGCAAGCAGCAGACCTCCCTGTGGAGCGGGTCCGGTCTGCAGATGGGACCCTCCATTCCTTTAAGAAGGGAATCCCCTAAGACGATCACTCTCCTCTTTTTCTTGACAGAGGATGTTTTTAGGGCCCTCCGAGGATGCTGGAGCCTAGGGAATGTTTCCAGGCTGTGGGGACCATCTCCTTCTTCCACTGCTTCTTCCTGGGGAATAGGTTCTACCTGCAGCATTTCATATTTATTTCTGAGGGCTATCTGGGGGTTAATTGTCTGGGTGGGGGGAGCAGGTTTCCTGCGCCGGACAGGAACCTGCTGCCATCCCCCATCTCTTGTTCCCCCTGCCTCACAGATTATAGGATCAAGCTGCTCCGCCGCATTGGCTCCAGCAGCCTGCTGGGTTTGTGCGAGGGCACTGCTCCAAAGATCTATGTCCCTCTCACATTCCCTGATAGTCCTTAACCTATTCACCTCCTCCCTCAGCTCTGCCACCATGAGAAGGAGTTCTGCGACTCGTGCACAGCTCCCACAAGCGTAGCGGTATCAGAGGCACGGGCTGGTGTGGGAGGGGGGCACTGCCTACAACCCAGGGTCTGCGTGGCTGCATGGACCCACTGAGGCTCTGTCTGGGTGGCAGTATCCATCCTGCTGGCTGCAGCACCCGGAGCAGTTTTAATCTTCTGTCTGGTAGCCACCATGGTCAGCCACCAGCCTCTCCCTGAGCCCTTCCTGCTCGCCCTGACCGCTCGAACTGCCGCTCAAACTGCCCCTTCGTAATAACGTGCCCCGCACCTCTTTGCCTCGCTCCTCTTAACTGCCGCTCAAACTGCCCCTTCGTAATAACGTGCCCCGCACCTCTTTGCCTCGCTCCTCTTAACTGCCGCTCAAACTGCCCCTTCGTAATAACGTGCCTCGCTCCTCTTCGCCGCGCTCCCAGTCGCCGTGCTCCCAAGAGACCGTTTAAATCTCCCGCGGTATCCGCCGGGACCGCCCCCTCCCGTCAGGCACCGCGCGGGACCGTCCGCTGCCGCGTGTCAGGAGCCGAGCACCGCCCTCCCGGCTGCCGTTTAGGTTTTCCTAGGCTTTTCCCGTCACAGGGACGTGCCCCACCACCTCAGATGGCCACCCCACCGCAGTACTCACCGTCCTGCTGCTGGATGTCGCCGAAAAAGCGGTTTTGATGGTTTAGCTAAATGGTCAGACAGAACGTAGAGCTGCAAAACTCATGAATCATCTTTTTCTACAGCAGAAGCACTAGCCTCCTTCCTATCATGGTAGAAGTTGGGGCAACATTGCTTGCAAAGGTCTACAGAAGAGATAAGGATAGAGAGAACAACTGAAAAGTCTTAATTCCTTGCTAATTATTTTCTGACTCACACCAAGAAGCTGATATATTAGTTACAAAACACAAAACTTTTGCCTTACCTACTATGTTGTTAGCTGCGGAGGAATAATTAATACAACACTGCTTCATCTTTTGCAACCAAGAGAGTTACATGAATGACTATATATGAAGTGTCTCATTTTTTCTGTTTCTGTTGTGATCATTAGCTATAGAGAAAGTCTATATTCTCACGTTTATTAGTCACAGGTAGAGTTTCAAGGCTATTGTTCTGTTTACAGTAGAATTATTGAATGTGTTTCTTATCCCTGACAAACTAATATTAGAAATAGATAAACTGCTTTTACATAAAGTACATCTTTTTTAATTGTTGCTTTCCTTCGTAACTCATTAACATTTTTTGAGCTGCGTATCTGAAACTTTCTTTGTTTTGGGGAGTAGCGTTGATTTGAAGGATTATCATGAAACCAACCACTACCTATGTTTTGGATGTATCTAAACTAATTCAGACTTCATCAGTCAAAAATCAAGCTTAGATCAGGATGACACTGTCTTTACTGTACTCACAGCAAATCAATAGGTACTAGTGTTGCAGCCAATATAGCTGATATTTATTTCCTGACAAATACAAGGGGTGAAAATGCCTTTAGATATTAACAAAATCATTGTACAGATAATAAACAAATACAGGGTAATTGTAGTTGCAGTTACTTTGGGAAGACTAGATTATTCTTTCTGAATTTTGATATTGGTTTTAGTCATGTCTTCTGGAATTTGTAAAATGATTGGAGGATTTTTCATTTAAAGCTGTGGTATAAATGCAACCTACCGCTAATTCTTTTTCATCTTTTTAAATAAATTTATTCTCTTAGCTGAAACATAAACTGAGAACAACATTTAATCAGCAGTTACATTACTTGTTTGACTAATTCCACTTTCCCTTTACTCATGCAGTGAATGAAATAATAAATGTCTCTTAAAATAGGGAACAGAAAGATATCTACAGAATCAGTAGATTCTCTAATAATAGGATATAACCTCTTAGAGGAAGGATGTCCACCACACTTGCTCACGCTGTTGCCTGTCTCACACTGTCTGCAACGTAGCTTTTCTCAGACAAAGCTGACTTACTTTCCAGAATCTCTTTTAAAAAATATTCCCTAAGAGAGGTATCCTTATTCTCTGACAGTGGCCATATCTTCTAAAGTAGTTTTGTTTTGTCACATTTTTTTTCTGTGTCTCTTCAAATATATAGACTCAATCAACAATATAACTATACTATAGGGTGAGGTATCATCATCATCATATAAATTGAGAAATATCTACACATCTTTCACAGACAAAAGTGTCTGCCTATGGTCAGAGCTAGATAGATACTATTGAAGTGCTAGTGGGCAGATCCTGATACTGTCATGCTTGGAACATTCCAATTGATATTGGAATGCTCACTCCACCCACGTTGGGTGTTGCCTGCCAGCCCAAGAAACCACACTTCTTCCCCGGCTCCTCCTGTCCATGGAAGTAGGCTTGACACATGTGGCATGGTCAGAAACCCAACTTTGGTTTATTGTCTTTAATCCAATGGGAAGCTAAGAAAAGCTGAATGGCCGGATCTTATAAGCATGTTAGTTGTAACACAAGTAGAGCTTTTCTTGTTTTAGAAGTTGAGGATTTTAAACTGAGTTGAGGCCCATTTTTTTTGCAGAACTTAATAGAACACTGTTTTTTCCTGAAGCTGCTGAAGGACATGGCCCTTCCACTGCTTGACTGGACTGAGTTAGAACAAGGAGTGTTGACCACTAATGAACCTCACATACAAAATGACAGTGAAATGGTTACTGATGAGAGAACACTAATAATGAAGAATAACACCATAGTGAGGTTATAGAAACAATAATGTTGAGTGGAAATGCCAGTAGATTTGCCCTATAAATGAGCATTATGATCTTTTAGGTGGTTCGGTAACAGCATTTTCAGAGACTGCATATCAGTTTAGGATAAAAGACTAATGCGCTGAACAGTTAGACTACTTTGACCCTAAGGATTCAGCTTTAGATGTGTCTTCTGTTTTAGAAAATACAGAAACTTGAGGTCAACAGCCTGATGGCTTTTGATGGATGCAACAAAAATTATAGGCCTTTCAGTGGAAAACAACTCCTTTTCCATGGAAAAACACAATATACATATATCCTTTTGAACTATAGTTTTGTCTAAAACTCTTCAAAATACTGCATAAAATAATCAGAATCTTACTCACAATAAACCACCCTCTTATTTCTCTCCAGAGCAGTTATTTACAATCACCCTTCAATGCTTATGACCTAGGGCAATGTTTTCTTGTACCTTCAAATTTAAAAAAAAAAAAAAAAAAATTGATCTACAATTTCTACAGTGGTTTAACACATTGGCATTACTCAAAACAGCTGTCTCTCTATGCACTTCTTTGAACTAAAATACTTTATTTTCATTCCCAATTGACTGGTCTTATTATTGTCATTGGTCTGGAAATGTAAGAGAATTTGTCTGGCCTGTCAGTAACCATGTAGGAAATATTCTAGATGGAAGCTGATCTAGATGGAGAAAGATAACAGAACCTAAGTGAAAAGTCCAAGTTCATCTGGAGTTTATTATTTTCTTTCATTCTTGATCTTTTTTCATTTTTTTTAAGTTCTGCCTGCAGATATAATGCAGGCATAATGCAAAGCAGAGTAAGAAACAGGATTTTTTAAAATGTTTCTTTTAAAGCACAATTTTTAGAATATGTGTAGTCATGCATCTTTTATCAGTTTTATTGAGTTTATTATACTGGAATGAAAATATAGTGGGAGTTTCAGTATATCTAAATGTTTTGGGAAAAAAATTCTTAAGCTTTGAAATCCCCTTGTGTTTATTTTCTATTATTATTATTATTGTTTAGGTTCAACAAAATGTTTAACTGGATATATAATGAAAACCTTTCATCATCTGTTTCACCTAAATTTCAGCATAACCCCATTTCAGTTAATGTATTTATATTCCCTTTTTGAATTTGAACACTCTAATTAGAATAATTTATGAATTGTATACCTCTTCTAAAAGAGCGGTAGATGTCTTGACTGAAACTTGATTTTGCACAGTGTACTGGCTTTGTCACACTTTTCATGTAATATATAGATTCATATTCTGAATAAAAATTATGAAGTAAGGACATGAAAATCATGACAAAGCTGAGTCCTTCATGCATGATGGTTAGTGTATAATGTAACAGCCCTCCTGCTGTGGAAGCGTTATATATTTGAGATAAAGTTTGTGTTATTTTTGATGTGGTATATGGCTTTGATACAATGACCTCATCAATTGTTCCAAAAGATGCGAAAAATAGCCCAACATGCAGATTTGGCTGATCAGATGTCAGATAACACAAGCTATTTAAAATAATTCCAAACCATACAGCCAAAGTATCCTTCCATTGTAAAATCTTCCTGATTAAGAATCTCTTTTCTATTTTTCATAAGAATTTTTTCTTAAATGGAAGAGAGTCACCTACTCTGACCTTCATCATAGGGCACATCTATGGCCTTTAGTCTTCCAAATAACCTTCTTCCCAGGCTTACATCATTACTCTGGCAGCAACTTTACTGGAGTTCTAGGACACCAGAAAGGCTGAAATATGGATAATGAAATAGTATGAGAAAGGTGATTCTTTAGGAACGTGCTATGTGTGATTGGTTAAAAAACTATTTCCTGATGTGCAAATTGCTCTGCAAACTCTGTTCTTCTGTAGCTGTCTATTGTCCTACCTGCTTGCTAATCTCAGGCTTTCAAGCTCCAAACACATATCGTCAGAAAAACATACATCATGTTGCTAGGCACTTACCAGCAGCCAGAGCTGGTCTGGTAGCTCCTCTGAAGAGCTTTAGTCCAATTCCAGTCTGCTTGTTGTACCCATGGACTGTAAATGCTGCTTTCTCAATTTCTGAGGTATCTCGTTACTAGAGCTGAGTTGGAATATTTTATTCTAAACAAACACTGCAAACTGCACTGTCTTTATGATTAAAATTATCCTAGTCAGGAAGCTGTCCTATTACTTCAGAAGTATATAGTGAAAAGCTGATTAAATTCCTTCTGTCTTTTACACTGGAGCTCTCAAAGGAAGAGCGTCTCCATTCTCATAGAACCCAGTCAGCTCAGCAGCCACCTTGAATTCCACATTGCTTTTTCTTTGATGTAGAATGACAAGCAATGGGTTTTGGTTGCCATATCAGATGAGAAGGATTTTGTCATGCTTGCCAATAAGGTAGAGAAGTTTGCATGCAAAGGCTGTCTGGACATTTCAGTAGCCTGAACAGTGCCGTGGGGACAAGTTCTTCTCATTGTTTTTGGTTAAACCCCTATCAGTTGTGATTGCAGCCTAGTTAGAATAGCAAATTATATATAAAAAAATAAAATTAAGAATGGTAAAGCAGAGTTCTCCCTCTCTCTCCTATGGGACAGAAGCATATGAGAAAGTTTCTTCTCTATGAATGTGTCTTCTGACACAAATAAGAAGTTCCAGAAGTATAAGAAATTGTATCTTCTGCCCAAGAACTTTAAGGGTTATTTTTTGTTGTCATTTGCTAGTTTGCTGCTTTTTCAGGCAGTTCCATAACAGGATGATAGAGTGGTGCCTCAAAAAGGTGAAGATAGGACGCCTCTAGAACCCCTATAGTGTTTACTTCAATGGTTGTAAGTGGGAGAAAAGCACATCTAACCACTGTAGCACTCTTACATCTGGCGTGGGGAGGTGAATGAACCTTACAGAAAACTCAGATATATTTGTTAGAACGAATATAGAAAAGAAGGAATCTCAGTGGATGAATTAAATGGAGTTTTTCAGTCATAGATAGCTGTCACAATATTAAATTGAAATTTTAGCTCAAATGAAAATGCATTTAAAGTTACAAATCTAGTCACAAATCTCCACTCTTCTCAGAAAAAGCAAATTATGTTACACTCTACTTCACAGACAGGCAGGAGATGGATTTAAAGGTATGCTTAGGCAGTTCATGTTCATATATTGCCCTGTGACTCTTAGTAAACATTCCAAGTAAAGAACTGTACAAGTGTAATTGTATTAATTGGCTTCAGGCTAATCTGAAGTTAGTCCCTTTGAGCTAGAACACTAGATTCCCTGAACAGACTTTTGCTTCCCTGGATGAATTTCAAAGCAGATTCATTATGAAACATCTGTCCATCACTTTGAATATAATGTGAGTACTAAGATTAAATAAACAGCAGACAGATGTGCAAACAGGTCTTTTCTCTGTGTTTTTAATGGAAAATAAAGTTTTATATTTTTCTTAAATGGCATTGTCTTACTACTTTCATATGTTTCTTTTCATCCTGTCATTGCTGGGATTTTTATAGATTTTTTTGTTTGTTTTTCTGATGTTCTTTATTATTTTTACTACTGATTTTGCTACCCTTTGACAGGCAGATAGAATGAGGCACTGCCTGTTAAATATTTATGGAATAGCTTGAATCAACAGAAGACTTTTGTTTCATGAGACAAGCTGCAATGTGTATGTGTAGTGTAAGGGGAAAATTAGACTCTTCCTTTAGCGTATTTCCTAAGGCAGTTTCGTAAGTCTATTTGACTTGGTAGCAGAATTTGTTGAGATGTCATATGAATACTGGAAAGTTAGAATGACCTGAGATATACAGGGTCACTTGTCTCCAGTGTTGCTGAAAAGCGAGAGTAGGAAGGAGGTGGTGATCTACTGTGTCATGCTAGAGAGGGGTGCATTTTCAGCTCTCCCTTGACCTTGGAATGAGACTTTCAAACAATACCAACAGCGGTTTTGATCTCCACTTACCACTGAAAAATCTTTTAAGACCCATGGAGAATTTGTCTGAGTTGGTATCTCCAGGCACAACACAGGTGACTAATAGAAGTCAGAAGTCCAGACTCCTCTTAAGAGAATATCTTTGTATTAAAACATATCTTTGCTACATACAAGCACTGCAGAGATGGTAGAAGACAGCTGTAAGGTTATTTCTGAACCTTTCTTCTCTGAAATTTCAGATGAAGGCATGCAAAGTCCTGTACCACAGGTAGATAGATATTCCCCATGAGTGCAATTGTATGAGATTTTATCTTGCCTCTATTTGCCTTTTTCTATCCTAATACTCTAAGGATTTTCCCCACATGCATTCACAAGATTGTATAGTATATACGCATGCAATCATTGTTTTAAAGTTAATAGGGTTCAGTTTGGGGTAATTTTGGCAAGCTCTTAAGATTTGAAATAAGTCCTTGTTGTGGTTTAACCTCAGCCGGCAGCTAAGCACCCCACAGCTGCATGCTTACCTTCCCCACCTCGGTGAGCCGAGGAGGACAAAGAAAAAGAGTATAACTTGTAGATTGAGATAAAGACAGTGTAATAGGACAGCAAAAAAGGGCAATGATAATAACAACAACAACAACAACAACAAAAGGATATACTAAACAAGTGATGCACAGTACAATTGCTCACTATACATTTACGGACGCAGCTCATCCCTCAATGGTAATCTCCGGCCCTCAGCCACTCCCCTTGTTTGTATACCGAGCATGATGTCAAATGATATGAAATATGCCTTTGGTCAGTTTGTGTCAGCTGTCCTGGCGATGTTCCCTCCCAGCTTCCTGTGCACCTGCTCACCAGTAGAATCTGGGAAGCTGAGAAGTCCTTATAATAAGCAATACTTAGCAACAACTAAAACCGTCAATATGTTATCAGCATTATCCTCATACTGAATACAAAACACAGCACTATACTAGCTACTAGGAAGAAAATTAACTCTATCCCAGGCAAACCCTTTCCTGATTTGTTGCTTGTTAATAAAGAGGGTCTCATGGGTGAAGTGGTGATTGGAGGTTGCCTTGGCCACAGAAACCACAAAGCAGTCAAGTTTCAAATCTAAGGTATGAGGAGAAAAACTGACAGCAAGATCTCAGCTTTGGCTATGAGGAAAGCAGACTTCAGGAATTGATTAGTAAGGTCCCCTGAGATAAAGCTTTTGAAGGTGCTGGGGTCCATTGGTCCCTTTTATGTACCACCTCCTAAGAGCACAGGATCAGGAGACTCCAAAATGACGGAAGTCAATAAGGCAAGGAAGAAGGCCAGCCTGTCTGAGCAGGGATCCTCTGCTGGAACTGAGGCATAAAAGGAAGGTGTATGGACAGTGGAAACAAGGACAATTGACATGGGAGATCTACAGGGATGCTGTTTGCCACAGTAAGGCAGAAATTCGTGCAGCCAAAGCTCAATTAGAGTTGAAGCTGGCCAGCAATGTGAAGAATAATAAAAAGGTTTTTTTTAATTATGTTAATAGCAAAAGGCAGGCCAGAAATAACATTGGCCTATTACTTGATGAGCATGGTCACATCATAAACTGGGATTTAGACAAAGAAGAGACATATAATGCTTTTTTCGCCTCTGTCTTCAACACCAATGATGAGCTCAGGCACACCCAGAGCCCTGGGCTAAAGGACCAAGACTGTGCAAATGATAGACTCCCAATAAACCCTGAACTTGCCTTTGTTGCTTCAGCTGGATTTTTATAAGTCAATGGGAGCTGATAGAATTCATCAACGGTACTCAAAGAGCTGGCTGATGTCATAGTGAGATCTCTCTCGATGATTTTTCAGTGCTCTTGAGAGTCTGGAGACATACCCATTGACAGGAGGCTGGCAAATGTTGTCCCAGTCTTCAAGAAGGGTAACAGGGATTACCCCAGTAATTACAGGTCTGTTAGTCTCATTTCAGTGCCTGGTAAGATTATTAAGATTATTCTGGGAGCTATTAAAAAAAACTAAGACAACACAGTCATTGGTCCCAGCAAACATGGTCTTATAAGGGGAAGGTCCTGCTTGACAAATAATTTCTTTCTGAGAAGGTTAATTGGCCAAAGAAAACCAGTTGATGTAATCTTTTTGGATTTCAATATGGCTTTTAATACTGTTTCTCAAAGTATCCTCATAAACAAAATGTCCAGCATACAGGTGGATAAACACATAATGCAGCGGGTGAACACTTGGCTGACAAGTTGGGCTCAAAGGGTCATAGTAAATGGGATTATATCAGGCTGGAAACCAGTCACTATAGGGGTTCCGCAGGGATCCATCTTAAGACCAGTACTCTTTAATATCTTCATGAATGACCTGGATGCAGGACTTCAAGGTTTATTAACCAAGTTTGCTGATGACACAACATTGGGGAGCTGTTGAAACTCTTGAGGACAAAGAGGTCCTGCAGAGGGTTCTAGACAAATTGGAGGGCTGGACGATCACCAGTTGCATGCAGTTTATCAAGGACAAGTGCTGGATTTTGCACCTAGGACATGACATCTCTGGAGATATATATATTTATACACAGACTAGGGAGAAAGAGGTTAGAGAGAAGCCCTGAAGAAAGGGATATGAGGGTTCTGGTTGATGGCAAGTTGAACATGAGTCAACAGTGTGCCCTGGCAGCCAAGAGGGCCAACTGTGTGCTGAGGTGCACCAAGCATGGCATTGCTAGCTGCTCGAGGGGGGTGATTGTTATCTCTACTTAGCACTGGTGCAACCCCACCTTGAGTACTATGTGCAGTACTGAGTGACACAGTATAAAAACGATGTTGAGCTACTGGAGAGTGCTCAGAGTAGGGCCACAAAGTTGGTGAAAGTTTTAGAGGCAAAGTCATATGAGGAGCAACTAAAATCACTTGGCCTGTTCAGCCTGTGCAGCCTGAGGGGAAATTTCATTGCACCTTACTGCTTCCTTACAAGGGAAGGAGGAGCAGATGCTGATCTCTTCTCTCTGGTGACCAATGATAGGACCTGAAGGAATGGCAGGAAAATGTGCCAGGGGAGGTTTAGATTGAGTATTAGGAAAAAGTTCTTCACACAGAGGTTAGCAGAGCACTGGAACAGGCTGCTTACGGAAGCAGTTGTGGCATAAAGCCTGACAGTATTCAAGAAGCATTTGGACAACACCCTTAGACACATGCTGTGGATTTTGGGGTTGTCCTGTTCAGGGACAGGAGTTGGACTAGATGATCCTTGTGGGTCCCTTCCAACTCAAGTCATTCTATGATTCTGTGAAACTGAGGACAGTTCTTTATCTCAACTTCTATCACAAACTTAACAAAAGTTATAACTTTCACATCCCAACTAGATGTTTGGTTTCCCACAGAAGAAAAAAATATACTCGATTTTTTCATCCACACTACTTCCTTAGAAATAAAAAGGAACTTGATTATTTTTTTTATTCCTTTGAAAATGAAAACCAGTTTTACCCAACTCACCGTATTTATTTTGCATGTAGTGCATGCATGCATAATATATTGTACATATTAATTTGTATATTTGCATATCATTACCTACTACAAGCTACAATACATCAGGGAAGTAATTGCAAATTCTTGAAGCCACAGTGCAGAAATTCGCAATTCCAATAATATTAAGCAGATGTCTCTGATGCTGTGTCAATCTTTATACATCATCTGATAATCTGATGTGATAAGATAAGGCCATAGAAACCATGACTGTGGGTGGCAAAGTATTTGTTCAGTGCAAAAGGCATGCTGTTATTCTCAGCAACACAAGTCAAAGACAGTATTAGGAAAGAAGCAATAGCTTTTCACCTGACTGCACTGTCAGTAGCAATGACTGGTAGCACTTAGTATGAATGCCTATAATATGCTTAAGTCTGCTATGTAGGCCTACTGGACATGCCGTCTCAGATATTCCAAGACCACAATGAGCTAAAGATATGTGAAAGCACATAGTGTATTCTCCCTGACAGTAATTCTGCAAAGTACCTTGGGTAGATGGCAGAATTTCATTATTGATTAGATTACTTTTTTTTCTTGCAATAACTCTAGGTGGCTTTGCTGTTGTTTTAAGATTGTATCATGCAAAAAAATTCCATGCAACTTTGAACTTGAGCACCGTTAATTATTACAAATCTCATTGGCTGTTATAGGGTCTACGTCCCTATACATAATTAAACATATTCTGAAACCCTTTGCCCTTTTTCTGTCTTTCCATCTGTCTCTCTAATTCTGACAGCATTGTCCAGAAATTCCTTCAATGAAAGCCTAGAACTCACTAATTACCAAATTATGTCACTGAAACTGCAGTTCAAAATCTATACAAGTTAATAAAACCTCTCTAATGGTATAAGTTGTATCAATTTATAAGCATAATTAAAAATACTACTGAGACTAACCAATTTGTCACCTTTTGAACATCTTCCAAGTCCCATCTGACTTCTTTTAATGTGGCAAATAATGTACCAAATAAAATTACAGACACTGAGTAAGACATAAAGATAAAATCCTGAGGATGAGTTCCTCACCCAGTGATGTTAGTGCTATAGGAGTCAGTCAGTTTTATGCCTGCAGGTGATTTAGGCCTGTAAAGTTTATCATTCTCTCACCATTTCTTTCCTGCTTTTTTTTTTTTTTTAATATCTGTGGGCACCACTGGAAAAAAAAAATGAAAATACAGAAGAGTACAGGGTCTTGACTGGGATTAAGTGGTGCAGACAACTCTAATTGTCACCATATTCCTCCAGGGCAGTGATGAGTAAAACTTAAGACCGTCGCTCACTCTGAAATGTCATAAAACAGAAAGCCCTTTTCCTATAGTTCTGTGTGGTTGAACGCTGTGTTGATTTAATTACAGCAAAAAGTGATTGGGAGGTATTTTTAAGAGAGATTAGTCTCCTACTGTCAGCTGTCACAGAGATGGATAGAATTCAGCCTTACTGTTGAGGCACTAGTTATGAGCTGGTTTGCCGGTGGCTGAGACAATAGTCTGCATATTTTTAAATTGTATAAAGAAGGACCCATTATTTAGGACTCCTTATTACTGTCAGTGTCACAACATCTTGCATTATTCAAAGAGAGCATTGCTTCCATCCGTCAGTCTCCCCTTTGCTGTCAAAGATGCAAATACAGGTTCCTATTGCTTAAGGAAAATTTGTAATATAAAAGCGAGGCAAGGAAGATGTCAGGAAAATTTAAACGATATAGGATGAAAATCCTCAGGGGAAAGAGCAACTGGAGCTTTGAATTTTTATACTTCTACATAATAAGAAAGAAACAAGAAGAAAGTTTCCTTTTAGTAAGTGCTGGAGGATTTATATTTGTGCATATATGGATTCTTTTTCCAGTATAAATTCGGGATGCAGAAAAGGTGCTGGATATATCTAAGAGAAAGAAGAAAAGGCAAAGGAAACTATTCCTATACAAAGATCAATGATTAGGATTTTCAAAATTAAGGGAAGTTCAAATAGGTTAGGAGTGGGATGTAAAAAGCAAATTATGCGTCAGTTGAGCGTATTTCAGAATGCATAAGGAAGACAGCCGCTTAGATTTTTGCAATCTTCCTTTTTCCCCTAAAACTGTTGATTTATAGAAGCAAGTCTTCTTGGGACAAAAGGCCAATATCAGTATTTTTTTAATCCAACGTTTGTTTTGGAAGTATTTCAAAGTAGTTCCGGTATCTTGTTTAGATTTTTTTTTAAACAGAATTTTCCAATTTAAAATGACTTCTGTTAAGAAAAGGAAGAAAAATATGCATGTTTTAAAATTTTTGTGATTAAAATTGTGCATTTTGAAATTGTTGGAATAAGTGTTCTTCCACAGCCCCAAAGCATTTGAAAATATACTTTTTCAGACTTGAACACTTTTACTGTTCATTCTACTTTGGGAAGGGAAAGTTTTTGATATTTTGAAATGTTTAGATGTTACTGAAAGATGCTTCTTGTGAAACTGGAGCATAGTAATTCTCTCTCTGCTACCCCTGTATCTGCTGTTCTTATTCAGGAAACTTAATTAGAGGAGTCCATGATTTGGAGGAATATCCATAACAGTTCTCTGTGACTTGAAAGTGACAGCAAGGGATTTAAATCCTGAAGATCACGCAGAGTCTCTAGGTTCTGAAAAAAGTTCCCTGGGCTCATACTGAGGTAATTATACTCTCTACAGGCTTAATCCATATGTTTCCACAGAAATACTGTTGTTGTAAGGCATTCCAGTCATGGGACATGGACAATCAGGGTGTATTGTCTTAAGAAATACTTTTTGCTTTTAAATAGGAGGAAGCCAGGACCTTCCCCATCAACTCCATGATGTATCTTCTGAGTTTGCTCATGGAACACTTTTGTCTATTGGTGTTACTATTAGAGTTACAGAGGCGAGACACTGTTTTATATTTGAGTTGGGACTTGGACAGCTTTTCCTGCCTCTACTACCACCTGTAGGGAAGGATTGCAAATGGACAGCAGCTGTTCATCAGTTAACTGATCTGTTTTCTGCTGGTCACAGCACTATTTGCAAAATATTTTAATTATGAAAAGTAATCATTAAAAGTTTTTCAGGTATTTTTAATTTGTGAAATGTTAGTGAAAAATCAATTCCTAGGTGATTTCCAAGCAAGCACTGCAGGCTGCACAAAATAAACCAGAACAAAATACGGTCTTTGTATTGTCCCTTTAAGTGAATTCTGTTATCACTGCACCTGTCTGCCACTATCATTGGAGCCTGAGAAATTAATTGTCCATCTATTAGCCTGAAAACCCTCTCAGATAGAGAAGGGCCGGCATTCCGTAAAGGAAATTTATTATATTTCAGGTTTTGCTGCAGAACTCTAGCTTATTTTGCAAAGAGATAGTGGAGCTCGATTCAACAGGAATACAAAAGCTGCTAGAGAAGAGGCCAGTCTGAAGTGTGTTCTGTTTTCATTAGTACAAAGACTTTCTGTCTCCTTTAACGTGCACTTTCACCATCTGTACAATGGAAAGCAAAGGGTTCAATTTGTGCCTGAACATCGGTAGATCTGGACTAACTGATTAACAGCAATTTCCACCATCAAAGAAACGGAGCCATATGATTTCTGCGGTGGTCAGAAACAAATCCTGGAAGCTGGTAAGGATACTGATTTGGGACAAACAGGCAGGGAGCAAGGCCAGGAGTCTCAATTCAAATGTAACTTCTGAGTAAAATATTGTCATAAGCCTGCAGAAACTTCTTGTAGCTCTTTCTTAAACAGTTCCTTCTTCGTAATGGTCTGATCTGAGGTTACGCAACTGTTCCAGATCAGAGAGTTAAACTTGAGCTCAGGCAGCTGAACACCTAGGAGAGAAAAATAGTATCCTGGCCCCGAAACTCCCTTGCTACAAAGAAAGCTACTTCTGCACTGCTTTAGTTTTCAGTGGACGCTTTGTCCCAGCTCCCAGTTCTCTACTTTTTATCACTTTCCTAAAATTCTGTCCATTTAATAATGCAGAAGCTGTGGGCCTTGTTCTCTTTCCCTCCTTATATATACTCCTATCAGTGATTCTCAGTAATAGCTCTTTCCTTCTGAAGAATGTTAATTTTTTTTTATGGGCTTTTGTTTTGTAATTTTCTATGAGATCCTGCTTTCCTCCTTGCATTCTCCTTTGCCACTTTCTTTAATGTATATATCCAGCAGAAAATATGACTATGGAAGAATGAGATTAGTTAGGAAAATTATCTTGGACAAAGTATAGGGCTGGCTACTTAACTGCTAACACAGAAGCCAGCAACAATCTTTAAGATAAAATAGATATACTTCAGACAGATATTAATGAACTACCATCTGCAAGACATGGAAGGTTTAAAATAATGGCAGTTGCACAAAGAAAGTTTCAATACCTTTTCACAAGAACACTAATAGATGAATAGAGACAAGTATTGGTAGGTTCTTGAAAGAAGTTCTTCAGACAAGAATCCAAACCTTTAAAAGTTATTTTGCTGGTTATGTATCTAGATGGACTTTGAGGTGAAGGAGGACAACGTTTCAAGATTCAGGTTTAGCAGAAATGCAAAAAAGTTACTCTTTTGCTTCTGACTCTTAGTCTAGTTGAGTTCTTATATTGCTGTATTTGTGCAGAATGATTTCCAAAATGTTTCTTTGAGGTTTGTGTACCCAAGAGGCTTTACCTATACTGGAAGAGATTTTACAACTGTATGTTTTCTCCTGTGCTACTGTTTTCTTTTATTCTCTCAAAGCTTTCTGGTGTTTACATAAAGTTGATTCATCTCTTTCCAACTCAGAAGCAGGAGCTTTACAAGTTTTTCTGAATGCACTTTAATTGTCTTAGTCTTAATTCCTGTTTAATAGCGTTAAATTTAGCAGCAAATTAAAACCCCATTTCTAAGTTTGAACTGTATCATGTCATTTGAGTTATATCTTGATATTATTATGTACCCAGCTGCCCATATGATACTTCATATCCTGAGGAGAGTTTCATAATTGTTTTTAACACAGCAAAGAACTGATGTTAATCCTCCACATTCCAGAACTAGAAAATGTGAAGTACAAAAATGGAATATTTTCCTTAGAAGTTTTTATGAAAACAATTGGACTGAGAAGTATTGCATGGTGGTGAAGACTGAAGTCCTCATAGAGGTCAATGAAGAGATGTGGTAGAGGCTGTTGGAGAGCAAGTTTTCTTCATAATACCCAGTTGGCAATGTCTCAGTCTATCAGTCTCTCACCTCTCTGCTGAGATCGTCAACAAGGATTGGAAGCAGGAAGAGAAAGGATGAGGGAAGAAACTTGTGTTCACTGTAAGCCAGAGGGCTGAAAGCTATCATGTTTCCAAGCATTTGGTGAAAAATTCTGGCAACAAAAAGAGCCTGAAAAATGTGAAGCCTTTCAGGCGTATATGGGATGGGAAACTTATAAATTCTCTTCTTTCTGCCTTTGCTTTTGACTAGAAAGCCAGTTCAAAGGATATAGAGAATCAGCAAACATACAATAATATCTTTAATGAAAGGTGCTTACCTAGGGCAGAGAGCAATGTAGCTGACAAAGGCATCTCCACTAATGTGTCTTGGTTGACTTGAGTGCTACATTGTGTTCATGTTATCTACATTCTGAGGCACACAACAAGAGTCCACCATTATCAAGTGATAGCTCTGAGCATAAATAAAGTATTTCACTGATCATGGAATGACTGTCGGTGGACCTGTGGCAGATCATCTACAAGCCACTGCAAATACAAACAAAGTGTAATCCATTTCTCTGCCATTCACAGAACCTTGCAGAATGATTTTACCATTCACGCATTTTAAAAGATCATTTGGGAAAGCTGCAGGCTGTTACTGCAAACCTCCTTCACTCCATTACTGCGCTGGCAGTGAACTGTTTTTCTCTCTTTCCCTATTGGGACAGAAAAATAATGCAATTTCAACTGCTATACTGATTATTCTGCTTGGACGACTATCTCCTGAGAATTTTTTTTTCTGTGAATACTGCTGTATCTTTAGGGGATGTCGCAAATAAGTGGGTGAATGTAGAATAGAATGCACTCTGACAACTTCTAGAGGAAACCTGATACAGTGACACCAAGCAATGCTTGTGCTCAGACAGTCTGTGTAGTGTCCACTGTGTTTTAAGATCTGGTGAAACATAATAATTTAAAATAAAAGACTTTTTTTTTTTTTTAATATAGGAGAGCAGTATCATGTCTAGCAGGGAAAAAGAGTGCCACTTCACTAATGACTCTCCCAACCGAACTCCTTTCTCTTTCAGAACTAAACTGTCCTAGAAAATTGGAATCATTGAATGGTTTTAGTTGAAAGGGACCTTAAAGATCATCTAGTTCCAACTATCATGCCATGGGAAAGGCCACTTTCTACTAGATCAGTTGTTCAAAGCCTCATTCAACCTGGCTTGAACACCTCCAGGCAACTGTTCCAATGCCTTACCACTCTCACAGTAAAAAATTTCTTCCTGCTATCAAATCCATACCTACCCCCTTTCAGCTTAAAATTATTAGCCCTTGTCCTGTCATTACACTGCCTTATAAACATCCCCTCCCCAGCTTTCCTGTAGGCCCCTCTGAAATACCAGAATGCTGCTATAAGGTGTCCTTGCAGCCTTCTCGTCTCCAGGCTGAACAACCCCAACTCTCTCAGCCTGACCTGATATGGGAGGTGTTCCAGCACTCTGATCATCTTCATGGCCCTCCTCTGGACTCACTCTAACAGATCCATGTATTTCCTGTGCTGAGGACTCCAGAACTGAATGCAGTACTCCAGATGAGGTCTCACGAGAGTGGAGTAGAGGGGGAGAATCACTCCCCTTGGCCTGATGGTCACACTTGTTTTGATGCAGCCCAGGACATGATTGGCTTTCTGGGCTGCAAGTGCACATTGCTGGCTTATGTTGAGCTTGTCATTTACCAGTACCCCCAAGTCCTTCTCTTCTGGGCTGCTCTCAGTCTATTGATACCTTAGCCTATATCTGGGCTTGGGGTTGCCCTGACCCAGGTGCAGGGCCTTACACTTGGCCTCATTGAACTTCATGAGGTTTGCACAGGCCCACCACTCAAACCTGTCCAGGTCCTTCTATATGGCACCTTTTCCCTCCAACATGTCAACCGTGCCACATCGGTTAGTGTCATCATCAAGCCTGCTGAAGGTGAACTCATCTTAAACAATACTGGTCTCAATACTGAACCCTGTGGAATGCCATTTATCACAGGTCTACGCTTGGACATTGATCTGTTGACCACAACTTTTTGAGTGTAAACCTCCAGCCAATTCTTTATCCACGAAGTGGTCCATCTGTCAAATTCATGTCTCTCCAATTCAGACAAGAATGTCATGTGGAACAGCATCAAATAATTTGCACAAGTCCAGGTAGATAATATCATTTATTTTTCCCTTATCCATCAATGCTATAGCCTCACTGTAGAAGGCCACCAAATTAATTAAGCATGATTTTCATTTTCTGAAGCCATGCTGGCTGTCACTAATCACGTCCATATTTTCCATGTGTCTCATGAATATTTCCAGGTGGATCTACTCCATGATATTGCCAAATACCCACTCAGTCTTGTTTTCCACAGTGAGCTCCTCCTTTGAAGTGAACTAAGTATGGAATTTTTGGTGGTACACTGAATTAAACCAGGGTGTCCACCTGCCAGTCTATAACTTTGCGTTTTCATAGACAATCCATGTCACTCTTTAGAGAGGTATTATAAGGTAGATTTGCATCATGCTAATCAGAGTGGAATGTCACCGACGATATAATGACAGTTCAGTAGAATCAAGTAGGCTCAATTTAATGGTAAATTTTCCAGCAGAGGAAAGGTTGTATGTTGGAATTCGTGTTAAAGTAGAAAAATTCCCCTTGGGGTTGCTGGGTTCTACTATAAAATGAAGGCCCTGGAGGTTAAGTTGGCATTATATAGAGACTTAGAAACAGAGAGTCATAGAGTACAGTAAAAATAATAATAAAAAAAATGGATAGCAAAGACTGTAGAGGTCAGTTAAGAAAACCATCTTTGGATTGGATAGAAATCCTGACCACTGGTCATCCAACAATTACTCTGGCTTGCAGTGCTCAGTAATAAAGGTAGAGATTTTATGCAGCTTACTTAGGGCTTGATCCAAATCTCACTAAATTTAGTGGAAATCTTTACACTGACTTCAGGGAGCTTTGCATCAGATGTTTAATTTCAGTCAACGCAGTACTGTTGCAGTGTTTGAAAAGTCATAGATAGGATAATGAGAGAAAAAGAGAGAGTGTCACTATCCTTTTACCAATTACCTAGAAAATCCAATTAACCAGTGATTTAAAGAAGTGGAAAGCAATGGAGTTAAATAATTGTATTTCCTGTGGTTAACAATAACACTTTAAGATGTTAAGATTAAAATCATTTAAGAATTTAATACACTTTTCATTTTCTTGCTGTTTTCTTGTGCATGTTAGCTTCAGCAAGGAAACCTGAACAGTTAATTTTCCATTTCTCAGCTCAAGGCTGCAGGTTTGTATATTTCAAAATGCTGAAAGGACTGGTTTTTAAAAGATAAATTTTATATATACTTTTTAAAACTTGAAAAAATTGAAAAAAATTGCATTCATAATAGAATTGCAAAATCACATTTTGTTGGTTGAATAAAAACTTAAGTTTAGGTTCTTAAAGGATTATATGAATTGTCCTGGTCCATATTTGCCTGTGATACATATTACTTAGCTAGAAGATTCGAGTATTCTCTCCAGCATATTGCTCCCAAATAAGGCCTAAAAATAGCAACCACAGCTTTGTTCCATAATTTGCACCTTGAACTCACAATTTGTGTGCTGCTATGTTCCATTGTTTATGAGACATTTAAATTTTAGAAACCATGACATAATAAGAGGTTCTACGTCTTTCTGTGGGGTCACCACATGATTACGATTGTTGGATGCTCTTTGCCATAATAAGACATCAATAACAATAAAATGTTATCATCCAGTGGTAATGCTGCTTTGGAGGTGTAGAGCTAGTAAAACAATGAAATGCATTATGGTTTATTAGTCATTTTTAGTCTCTTAATGTTGAGTGCATTCATTGATGCATTTATAATTTTTTTTGTGTTTCCAGACAGGTAATTATTACTTAGTAACTTCCTGCTTGTGGAAAATGTTGGTGTTTAAGTATTACTTCTGGCTTTGTATCATTAAATCCTTTGGGTTTGGTTTTGGTATTGATTTTTTTTAAAAGAAATATAAAACATACTAATTGCAAATATGAAAGCAGCATTAAGATACTTCACTTAAGATATTGTGTGTTTATTTACTTCAGTGAAATTCTTGAAAATCAGTTCCCTTTAATTTCCCAAGAGCAGAACAGATGGTTTAATGATTCTATTGTAGTAGGCAATGATATCATGAAACAAAGAAAAGAAAACAAAAAACTGTAGAAGTCTAGATGAGAAAGGGTTTCCACTGGCATCTCATAGTACAGAAGTAGGTGAGCCTCAAATTCAGGGATTAACAAGTCTTTTAAGTAATATGTAAGTAGTCAATTAACACATCAACCTTACACATAGAGAAGAGCAGATTTTGAAGAGATACCATAATATGGCTCAGACATATATAATCTGTTCAGAGATTTTTTCTTGGCCACTGAAACTGATCTGGTTTCCACAGCTAAAAGTCTTACCTACACTATGGGTTCATGTACTGTGTATGTCTGTACCTGTATGAAGTTTATATGTACCGTATCCATGCATCTGTATTGCATAGGATATTGTGTATTTCCTCCTTAATTTACTCCTTGACCTCTATGGAGCAAGAATCTCTACAGATCTTTACTGCATTATGCAACATCAGGCCTACTGCACCCAAGTGGATCATTTAGTATGACATAGATTCAAGATGGACAAGCTTTTGTTTTACCAGTCAAACAATGAGATAGCGCGTGTCAATCCAGTCTAAAAGGAGTGAGATAGGATAAATGAGTACTTGCAGTCAGATTACAAGACAATCCACGAACATATTTAGAAAAACAGTGACACTGGAAAACTGTACCATCCCTAAGAAATCCATACTTGATAAAGAATCTAAGACGGTTGTCCAAAAATAAAAGAAAATTATACAGATAAGTACATTAGGGAGAGATCTATGCATTCATTAGGCTGCATGATTAGTTTTATGAAAACCTCAGACTGAATTCAACTCAGGCTGAATTTCTTATATCTAAAGATTGGCTAATGGAGAATGGTATGATTAATAATTATCTGAATAAATGTTCGAGTATTCTGAACTCCCAGAAATGAGTCTAATATAACCCACCTTCATGAGACTATAGTAGCCCTGAAGGTCCAAGACATTGACAAAGATAATTCGCAGACAGAGGCAGATTTTTGCAGGGGTTTTGTGCCTGAAGGTTTACCTTCTGATATCTATGTACATGCCTGTACTAAGAATATGCACATCTGCATCCTAAAACAAGCATATTAGGTAAAAATATCTTTTTTTTTTATTGAGGGCCTTTTTCATCTTTTTTCACTTCTGACTTGTATAAGAGCTTTTGTAATCCACCCAAATGTTCTAAATAAGTTGTCAGGAAGCATGGAAGTTTCATCACAGCCACAGGGCATACCATATGCGCATTTACCGCTGTAGAGTAAATCTGGAGTATTGCTGAATGTAATAAGTAAGATGTATGCACACAACATTACTATTGTGGAGACAAGGACAAGATACACACGCTACACATGCTTCTTTTTTTTTTTTTGACCATCAAAATAGAGAGAAGGGTAATTTTTTATTTTTATGGTTTTTAGTTCCATTAGCCAGCAGATTGTAGCTGTCAGTCTTGGCTCTTTAGTATTGTTTACATGTAGTTGCAATTATGCAAGAACGTGATTTCAAATATACTTAATAGTAGAATCATAGATCCTCTTGCTCAGCCAAGTGTGTACTTGAGCAGAAGAAAGCAGAGAAGTACCTTCAGCCCAAGGACATGGAAAGTGTAACCCTGTTGAATTGACTATCAATAATTAAGGTCTTTGATGCTTTGAATCATTTAGATAATAAGATTGCTTTGAAGTAAATAAATAACAAATTAGAATTTGTGGCAGTCACAGGTGTTTGGCAAGACCAGCTTGTAATCAAAAGCAAAATGAATGCATTTTACTCTGTGTAATTAGAAAAAGAAATGAAGTTTATATGCAAATTGTAAAGCACTTTACTAAGAGATAACTGGTCAGAAGGCTCCTCGTAATTTAAACTTTCATTTATAGGGAGAACTTGCAAAGTATCCATTTTCAAAGCAATTTCAGTGCAGCTGGTTGAACTATCTTAGTCTTCCTAAGAGAGAAATTCAAACATCACTGGTACTATGCCAATCTTGTTACAGCACAGTAAGGACAACATATGCATTTTTAAACTTGTCTCTCTTCCCTCTTTCCCCCCTCCCCCAGAAATGAGAGCAAATATATTGTCCCTGAAGATTAGATGGAATTACTTGGTTCCAGTAAATAAGTAAATAAATAAGGAAACACCAGGAGACAAACAAGCAAGAAAAAACTGCTAGTAATATGTTTAAAACATTTTGTGGGACAGAAAGGTAATAATAAAGAACAATGAGGGCGTTTCACCAATCTTCCATAGTCAAGGGCAGATTTCTCACTGGTTGTCATTGCAGAAGCACCTCATACATTTCCACTTGGAGTACTACTGTCACCTTCAAAAGTCGTGACTGACTCAAAATGTGTGAGGTAGACACTGGTTGGAGTAGTTATGCCAAGAAGAAGATGGAGGCAAGTGTCTTAGAAGGGAAGTTGGCTTTGTTGTGAAGGGACATGAGGCAGCAGATAGATTAGTCCAAGGAAATATAAGACAGTGGGATAAAGAGAAAAATGTGGAAGGACTAAGCTAAATATGGATCCAGAGACAGAAGCTGAAAGGAAGAATCAGAATAGGCATGTGGAGAATGGAAAGTCTAAGGCAGAGGAGAACAGGAGAGACAATGCGTAAAGACATGATGAAATTGTTTTTTCCAGAGTTTGCCCTTCAAAACAAGGTTTGTACATTTCAAGATATTGTGACTGAGAAGCGTACAATTAGCTGACACGACCAGGGTTTTATTTTTTTTTACTTTGAAGCATTGCCTATAATCATCAGTGCTGGAGACCTCTTAGCTTTCCAGTATGGTGTGTCCAAATACAATAATATTTGTAAGCTATCCGAAAGATAAAGACAGAAGGAATGAGGTTTTCCTACTGTGTTCCTCCTATTCCATAAACAGTTAGTTAGCAGTGATCACACCCCCAATTTCTCTCTGATTATCAGTTTTTGTCCTGTGTCATTAATACTACCTTTGCTAAAAGCAGAATTTGTTGTCTTTTGAAGGAAAAAAGCCCAAATTCTAACATAATGGAAGTATTTGTGAACAAAACATGGTATATATTCTTCACTTGCATGTCATTTAAAATTATTTACTTGCTACTAATAAAATCCTCCCTTCGAGCACAAGGTTAATAAAAGAGATCCACCTTTACTTATTGCTGGTACTATACATTTGTGTTGTTTCATTCTAGAGCTGACTAAGTTACTGGATTGGGTGAATAAAGCTAACCACACTTTTTATAAAGATTTCAGGAACTTTTTACTTGAAAGGTAGTGCACTGTCAAAGTGTCTTAAATGCTTACCTCCTATATATACTCTTTTTCCCCTACATTTTATAGTAGCTGACCTTTTGGTTTTATACAGCATCTATTTGCTTGATTAATGTTATAATACATCACCTTTATGAGCCGTTATGCTTCCTTTCTCTCAACAGATTTTTTTGGAAGTGGCTTCTATGACTGGTAATTATTTCCCATAGAATTCAGCCCCAGCCAGTATCCTTGCTTATTAAAAAAAAAAAAATTGCATATACAGTGAGCTGTAAGCTTTTACTTAATTAACAGACTCGTATTTCATAGGGAGAATACTTATCAGATTATTTATATCATAATAGGAAAAATAATCCAGAAAGACCTAAAGATTCTTCTTACTAAACACTTTTTGAATATTCATTACAGTTTTAAATCATCATTGTTGAAGTCTAAATTGTCTTGATGTTGTACAAGCCATGAAATATTCGTTTTTATACCCTTGATACTGACCAGTTCTTTGACGACAGAAAACTCTTGATGTGTACCATTATGTAAGTACTGTTGTATCAGTCTAGTGATTAGAGGAAATCCTAAACCCACAAGTATAGAGATGTCAGCTGTAGTGAGCTGGTCAAATTTTAGTGAATCTAGATGCATTTTATTAATTTTAAGTGTGTTTACAATGTCAGTGTTTTGCAGTATTTCTCTCCTCTTTTTCATTGCTGTCAAGTAGTACTGCTGTCAAGCAGCTTCCATGTTTCAACCTCGCAGTGATTTCATTAGTGAGAAGTGGAATGATCAATAAGTGCCATCGTCTTCCTTTTCCTCAGCAGCTCTTTAGACCTTCACAACTGCAAGTGAGAAAACAGATCCTCTTGCCCCAGAACTGTAGTTCTTTTCCTGTCAGTAGTAATTTCCTTTAGAGAACTGTTGCATTGCATTGTGCTCTGTTCATCTGTTTCCTCTCTCACTTTTTTATTCTCCTGATATACTTAGCTAAAAGATTTTCGAAGGGAAGATCATCATTGTGTTTTGTGTTTATACCTTTTTAGCAGAAAGAAATCCAGAACAGGTCTGAAGATCTCAGGCACTATCACAAAAAAATAAATTTTAAAAGCCATGACAGATACTTAAGCAAGTCTCATTTTATCTAAAATAATGTTTTAAAAACCAAAAAATTGAACACAAACCTCAGATGACTTCTTTATGATGCAGTGTCATGCAACCTTCTTAAACTCAGTGGTTTAACACAGAAAAGTCTCTATACTCTGCAAAATTAGTTTTACAGCTATGCCTTGAAAATCAGACAAGAGACTTCTTGAAAAGGGAGGGATTTAAAACTATGTATTTATTCTTAACAATGGATGTTTCCAGATACTGGTTCTTTTATAAGCTTTTTTTTTTTCTGGCAGAAGAAGAACACTTTATGAAAGAAAAATAATGGTAGCTATGACACATACGCAGAGATGAAAATATTCACAAATATCAGCTTCTGGAAACTGTTCATTTAAAAAAAAAGCGAGGTAAAATTTACGTACTTTTCACTGTGTCAGACCTCACATCAGGAATTGGTACCATCAAATTCTCACTTATGTTATGCATTTATCCAAGATGTACATTCAAAGGAGGTGACGGATAATTTTAAATAGAAAATGCTTTATTCACACAATTATTATAGCACAATATTAGCATGATTTGGACGCTCAGGCTGTGAAGTCTAGGGGAATGAAATGTCCAGAGAGTCTAGCCTTTAAAGTGCTGATACTCCTTCCTCCCTTTGTCTCCAGCTGTTAATGAAGATATTCATTACTGCCACGTGTCAAGTGCAGAAATTGACTGCGAATTAGAAGCACATGCTTTTTACTAAAGACAGAAACTGATTTATGGTTAGACTGTAACTCCAAATTACACCAGTAGATGAAAATATATAAGCTGCAGGGGAACGCAGTTCCAGATTAATTTATTCTTGTTATCTCACAACTAACTTATTCTCTATCCAACACAAGACCTAGAAATAGGAAGTATTCAAAAAATCAGAAAGTTGACACAGCACTCCATCTCGTTGTCACTAAATATGCCTTTTAAACATTTTTATTTTATCTCTTCTCATTCATCTAGATAGGTTTATGTGGTTTTTTCTCATTACTTACTAATGGGTTCTTTCCAAGTGTAAAAAACAAATAGAAAAGAGCAAGTGAGAGACAGAGAAAGAACAAACCATCATTTGATTTCAAAGATTCATTGAATTCCAAAGCTCCATTTCTTTTATAAGGAGAAATTGATATTTAGAAACCTCTTTGTTGAAAGACGTGAAGATTTCTTTTTTCCTTTTTATTTCAGCCTGTGTGTTACACATACTTTTGAAAGAACTACCAGGTTCTGTGGTTGAAAGAGACAATCATATGCCTGAGGAGATATACAATAGGAACTGGCAACAGTGTACTTACACTTCTTATTTGTTGAAGAAAAAAATAATGACACCAACTTGGAAATAAGAGAAGACTTCCTTTAATTGGCAGAGTTCTGCATGAATCTTGTAGAAAAGAAACTACAGTCTAGCAAAATTCTGTTTCAGCAATAAAGAGCCCTTTCAGTCTACACCCAGAGGAGCCTGGACGTCCTTGTTACTTAATTCTGAGGAAAATAATGTTTGAGATCCCAATCCTTATTTTAGCTTCCAGATTTTAAATAGTTGACTGAATGTACCAGGACTGGCTTCCAGAAACTCAGTTTTTCCCCTCATCTTTATCACAGACTTTTCTCTGAGATTTTAGTCACTTCCTTATATTGAAATCTCCTAACACAGATATTAAAGTAATCCATTACTTTGAAATTCTTGGAAGAACAATGTTACCAAAAGCAGGTAAATAAGCTAGGAAATATTTTTATTAAAATAATAATTTAATACTGGCAAATGCTAGTTACAAAGAACCGTATAACTTAGCTGACTGATGAGAAAAGTTTTCTAAAACTGTTAAATCATTTACTGACATTACAAATAGCAATATTTTGCTTTGTTGATTGTCAATATGAAATATGTATCACTTTCCGTGCCATCCAAATTCTCTCTATTTTGACTCTTGTTTGGATTGGAACAGGAAATGGGTTTGAAATCTTGATATTTTCTGCAGAAATTAAATTCTACATTTTAAATCTCCGAATACTATTTCTAATTATTATGAGGGACCATTTTTCATAGTGAAAGAGAAACCTGATAAAGCACTTGAGAATCCAATTTCACTTTGGCTAAAGAGAGGTCAGATTGTCAGTCGCATGCTTTGCCTCTCTGGTGTGGCCTGATAGCAATCATTGTATCCTTTGGTTTTGCAAGAAATTATTCTGCTGTTCTCCGTTAGCAGCCAGAGATGGCACAGAAAACCAGAAAGTGACATTAATTTCTTGTAGCATAAATCTTATGCCTAATACTAAACAGTCAGAAATAAGTACCACCCTCCTTCCCTCAAAATGTCTGACACACCTTGATTCCTTCCATTATTTTTTTCAGATAAAAAAAACCCAAACACATAAAAGATTTCTTTTCCTTAGTGTTTTGTCAAGCTTCTAATAGGTAAGAAGAGTACACTTCTGAAAAAAACATTTAGTATGTTTCTGCTTCTGTTCAGGACCAACTGATATGTATAATTTCTGCTTCCGCCAGCTCGCCTAGGCACTTCTAATTTGGTCTGAATGGATGTTTCTCCACTTCATTCCTTCAAAGGCAACCGAGGCAGCAAGCTCCTGTCCAACAACTCTCTGGAAAGACAGTATGAGCAGTTGTTTTCAGCTGTAATAGTCAGAAACCTGATTTCCTTTATACCTCCAGGAATACGCTCTTCTTTTATTTGAAGACTGTGTGTTTATATGTGCAGGGATGGGTGAATTTTACTAGCAGATGGAAGGTCACAGGTGGTTTTGCATGGAAACATAATTAAATTGCATTGATTAAGTTAAATGGCTGACAAAGATACAGCCTACTCATCCCATCCAGAATGGGACAGATAAAATGCAGCTCCACACTCTAGCAGTAACCGTTTTGTACTTTTGAAAAGGGAAATTAATCTGGAGTGAATTCACTTGATGATCCCTGACTCCGAATCCTTCATCAAAATTATTCCTCCATCAGTTTGGAGTAAGAAAGGAAATCACTCATAATTAAGAGGCTTGGTTTTTATTTTTTGTTTTATTTTTTTAATTATCCTTTATGCCAATAAAAGGGTTACTAGTGCCAGAGAGGACACTTTTCTTGTACTAGATAGAACTGACTCATACATGCTTGGGAAGATCATGCTGATGAAAAACTATTAAGAAGGAAGGACATTTATTGAAGCTGAAGAGAGCTACCTAATTGCAAATACTCTATGGCATAAGCTTCCTCACAGTGCAAGGGAACATGCTGCAATTGTGCTTCATGTTCCATTTCTGACCTGAATTTACACAAGCCAAAACCTAAATATAGTCTAAATAATCTGTGGATTAGGATTTCAATGTCTGTTGATGAAGTTTGCAGAGAAGTCAATTTGCCATTTACATCTCAAATTAGAGATCATTAATATGGAATCAATAATAAATACTAGTAAAGGTCTAATGCGGCAGGGTTTTGAACATCTGCAACTCTGAATGATTTCAGAGTACTGTCTCATTCACAGGAAATACTCAGAGCTCAGTTTAAGAAGCCATCAAACTTTTACAGATAGAACATTTTCCACCAATTGGACCAGTAAAATAAAATCAGATCCTTGTAGGATTGGGACTTGTTTCATTGATACCCAATGAGAATCTCAAACTAAAGTCAGTACAAAAATTCTCATAAAAGTTTTATTCCTGTAACATGGCCCAGTATAAAATTTTCCTCAAAAATCACAAAACAGTGTTGTAACTATTCAAGTATCTCGTTTGATAATTCCGTAAGAAGACATACATTAAAATGTACTGAGTTCTTCCTCTTCCAGATGGATAAAATAAAATCAGATTTTCCTAAGAATTTAACTCCTTGTTCCATTCTTGTGGTAAAATTCAGGATTAGTAATCACATTTTGATACGATGTTTAGCATTATATTTACTTTTATTATTTGGAAAAGTTTGAGGTTTTTATGCTCTTTGATATTTCCTTGGGAAAGATCAAAATGAGGGAAAGAAAAAGAGGTAGATTATAAACAAGAAATTTACAGAACTATACAGCTATTTAAAGCCTTAAACTGCAGGGCCATGGATTCTATAGCAGGATATTTTAGCTACTAGCAGGATATTTTAGCTACATCCTCTTAATTTTTCCTCAGTGAAGGAAATGTATAGATAGGAATTCACAAAATAGATTGTCTGTTCTGTTAGTGTGTTTGACTTAATCACATGGGTCAACAGGTGAGTCTTAAGTTTCTTTCAACTATTTATGTGCATTATCACTGCTGTGGGAAATAAGGGTCAATGTGGAAATAAAAGCTAAGCATGGGAATGGGGCTGAATATGAGGAGAAATGGAACAGAGCGCTTCCCTCCCCTGACATGAACTGAGTAAAAGGCCTTCAACAGAAAGGAATGCATCAAAGGCATATCAGCATCTGAAGTGGGGGGTGAGGTGTCTGGGAACAGGCGCAGTCAACTCCTGCTACCAAAAGCAAGGACCCACCAAGGACAAAGCCTTATTATTTTCTAAGAAGATGGATTGCAGTTGCTGTCCTGACTACCTGGCCTACAGGTGACCTGTGCTCATACTGTAATAGCACTATAATACTAAAACACACCTTCACACCTAAGGCTACCTGCCTCCTCCTCACCTTTGAGGCAAACCAATCCCATGGCCACACCTACTGGGTTTACGCAGTTGAGTTTTGGCACATGAAAAGAGAATTCTTTCTCCGTCAGTCAGCAATTAATATAGTGATCACATTCACTCAAGCTTCTCCACCTCTAGGTGTAAGCTTACTACAAATAGTGTAAACAAAGGAAAAGTTTTGGTGGGTGGGCAAGCACAAAGAAAAGAAAAATGTCACCAAAGCTCTAGGGATCATCTGATGGTCTGAACTCCACCACCATCGCCCCACATTGGGGACTTCATCAGGGCAAGAGACCGGAGGGGAAGATGTCATCAAAACTTCTGGGATCAGCTGACAGGCTGGATCCCATCCTCCTCCATCCTCCCTCCCTAGATTCAATTGGGTTAAGCACTTTGTGTATGAGTGATAAACACACATCTTAACATCAAGATAATTAACATCAAGCTAAATGTTAGCATCTCTCTCTGTACTCTAACCCTTTCTACGTGTTATCTTTACCTGCACCTGATTTTTTTTGCTCTGTATGTATCATTGCTTGTCCCGACTGTACGCATTCCTGTGTAATATCAGAAATACCCTTGTTCAATGTATTTTCACAAACGTTACCTTCTCCACATTTATTAACTAAGCTTATTAAGTCATGAGCTTTCTGATATTGTTGAATTTAAAGTGATTTGAAATGTAACAGGCTAGGTGATTATCACCGATCCTTGTATGATTGTTATGTTACCTATTGCATATGTAGCGAACTGTCTGATTATCGATTATACTTGTGTCATTGCTACAGTTCTGACAGGCTGGGCATCCTACACTTATGTTACTGTCAGTTTAGAAGACTCTGGCTAGCAGGCTGAGTAATGGTATTTTCCACTCTTGCAATATCGTTAAGCAAAAAGAGTCAAACGCATAAATAATCTCTCCTCTTGAAGTCTCTCGTATATATTTTCAAACTTATCTGCTCATGACTTCAATCATGTTGTTCCCCTTGACATGTGACAACTGCTTGTCCTGAAATGATGAGTAGTTATTAAAGCTTAATTAGAAAGTTGGGGTTTTTTTTTGCATTCTTACTCTAAAAAGTAGGTTTTGCACAAGTATAATACAGAATCCTGGTGTGGAGTTTTTTCATCATCAAGAAAGGGCATTACAATTGCTCATGTGAAACATACTGTTAGAGAATGACCCAGATAAAAACAGATTGGGGTTTGCTTGTTTGTTTGTTTGTTTTTAAACAAATTGTAGATTTGGTTAAAAACAAAATGCTAATTATTGGCATTATTCTTCCTTGGGTACATATATAAATAAGGGTTTACGGGCATACTCGCTTTTTCTAGGATGTTCTTAAAAGTGTTTGTTATGTGACCTCATACAATGTTTTGCTGATATGTGATTTTATCCATTCATAATTTCCTGGCAAATGCTTATTTAAGACCAGAAGGTTCCCATGTTTTAATGGAAGAGAACATGACATTTCACCTCCTGTAGCTGGAAGAATTTCTTCCCCTTTCCCAAGAGAAAAAGCACACTCTTCAGAATAATCTTCCACTTGGCACAGCCACAGACACTGAAAGCCATCTCCTGATATGCTACACAGGGCAAGTCGGTTTATTAAAAAGTTCATGGGGTGAAAGTGACTTGCTTTAGATGTACTCTCCAAGAATATATCTATGCAGGCAGTTTATTTTAATTCTGAGATAGTGTTAGCAGCCAAGAAATCTTTCTGTCATGTGTTTTAAAATTTATTTAAATCAACTCCCCCCACATGCAGTAAAAAAGATGGCCTGGGCAAGAGCTTATATCATTAAGTTGAACTTGTTCCTTAAGATATGCGGATGCAAAGGGAGAGAATCAAGGTTTCATTCTCTGACAGGGCCCCAAGCAACTGCCCCTCTTTGCTGCTCTCAATTGTGTGAGCAATCCTAGTGTGGCTGAGTGCAAAGCCAAAATGGCAGAGAGAGGAAGCGCTCATCAAGCCATTTACAGCTGGGAGACAGAGTTCAGCAGATGCTTCAGCTGTCTGATCCTGGGTCCTAGTTGAGAACCAACAGCAAGGCATTAATGCTTAATCAATGATGCTAGTGCTAAAGTTAATCAACATTTTGTTATCCCTGCTGAGATGAGTGTCTGAGAATATATTTCTCTTTGAGAAGTCACCTGCCCTGCTCCAGGGAGACCACAGATGAAAGATATTGAATGAGGAATATTTAGAAAGATGGATACTGGTTTCATTCTGTCATTGCAGGCATGGTCTCTGTGGTCTCAGCCACAGGGGAGCAGACACCAGAAACCAAAGCTCCTCAGCACAGGAACCACAGTATCTGTTTAAGGTTCCTATGTGGTGTTAGTTTCTACCAAGGTAATAAATCAGTTATTATCTAATAAAAGCCTGCCTGACCGTCAGATATTTTCCATGTTACTGGATTTCAATACTGAACATCCAGCCACATATGCGTGCTCGCAGTACGCAGGCTTCTCAGGAAGACTTATAGTAGTGACAAGTCAGGTGAGATTCTTCCAACAAAACCAGGGGCACGAGCATGGAGACAGCTCTTTTCTATATCGACAAATTTCTGCAGGATAGAAAACTAATTTCAATTTTCACTCCCTTTCTTTTTTGCAGAAGGTCCCAGATGCATATCAAATAGCATAACAACCGTCTTACGTAGTACACTACCATCCATCAAGAAGATAAGCTGAGACTAACACTTGATCTAGGACTATGAGCTGGAATGCCACAGAAGCCTTCAAACTGCAAGACATTCTTTACCTTTATAACTGCCCACCTTCCCTGCTATTGTGCTTTTCATTTTTCTTGGAATTGTCTTCAAAGTTAAAACATGCAGGGGATTCTGATATGTGATAATACAGGACACATGTTTACGTGAGTGGTATGGATGCAGAACTGACCTGAAAATTCCAGATACTGCTGATAATATGCCATTATATCCTTTCAGGGTTTGCTCCACAGATTCCACAACAGACCATCTGAGATTTTGTGGGGATTGTTTTCAGAATGGGAGAGGAGAGCTCTCAAATCTGCAACACAAGCCACTCAAAAGTATTTTTCAGTCTGAACGACTACTCAATTCAGCTGTATTCAGATCCATCTTCTAATGGTGATTAGAAACATTCATTAAGTGAATATGGAAAATAACATTAATTCTATATTCTCCAACAAACATGAATATTTATTATTTGTCATTTTATTACTTTAATCATCTAATAGTTGGATAGGAGCAAGACCATATAACTTATGTGACCATGTGGCTCACTGTGTACAAAGTATAGAGAATGTAAAAAGGTAATTATTGTAAACATGAGGACACCACATTTTTTTTCGATAGTGATAGAGTGAATGGTACCATAAACCATTTTCTTGAAAATGTTCGCACAGGTAAAATGAAAACCAGACCTGCTGTCTATATGGATCATGTTCTCTTATGTCCACACTGCCACTGAACCACAATCAAGTGGAACAACTGATGATACTGAAATGAACCCATTCAATCAAATTAGTCTAGTGTGTTTTGTTTTATTGAGGCTTCTTTTAGTTGCCTACATGTAGACTTCTAGGGGTATTTCAGGCATTCAAAGAGCACATGCAGCCTTCTAGAGACGTTCAAGGAACTTGCAACTTTCATATAGCCAGTGTAATATGGCACTGGTGACAGAGCAACACCTTTCTGGGACAACAGCTGAAAGCCAAGAAGGAACCTCCTGACAGTTAATGATTCTAAGACTGAACTGAGACTAGGAATTAATTGAGTTATTTCTTTGTTGCAGCAATGAAAACATTTGCACTTCACTCTTGACCAACAATCCAGGTTGAATCAATTGGAGCCACTCATAGATCACATGTTTCTGTTCAATGTGATTTTGAACATGATAAAATGCTGTACTCCAAAATTCAGAGCTCTATTGTACTACTTACTGTACAAACAGAAAGAGTATCCCAGCCCAGGGCATCTGGCAAGTTTATGATGACGAGGCACAACTGACATTCAGCTGGAAAGTCTGCCTGTGAGTTGGGACTCAGATCAGAGGTGTCCATGGCCAAGAACAGACATGACTATGATGGGAGCTGTAGGTCAGGCAGGGACTAAGTGCAAGAGTTTCTGTCCGAAATTGGGTCCCAAGGGTTAGTCCTTGCTAAAGCCACCCATCAGAGCTGTCTGTGAACATCTCACCATGTTACCAGAAGGAAGAGGGGCTGTGCCCGGCTGCACTGGTGTCTAAGTTGGCTCTGAGCTCAGGCAGGCAAACCTTTTTGAGGGCAGAGGATGTGCTCAGGGTCATTATAACAAAGTTGCTTGTGTATAAACAAGTCACCATTGTGAAGTACTCAACACTTCAGATAAATCATTTTATTTGTCTGCTTCCACCCCACTGCAAAAGTAAAGTAAATTACTTTGCGGTTGAGGTGGAGAGGTGTGCAAGGAATCAGTTAGGAAGAGTCAGGTCAGAAAAGGTAATGTGTTAAGACATAGTAATCTGGTTATTTGTGATTGTTCATATATTTTCTAAAGATTTTTGACTTTCAGAGGGTAAACTAACTTCTAGTGTCTCAGACAGGGAGAAGGGGGTAGCATTTAACTTTCCAGATTTATTGCTTAATTTTCTGAGTGTTTTGTAATGTTCATATTCAACTCAATTCTGTAAGACAATGAAATGTCAAAAGATTGATTTTATTTCATGAAAATCTGCTATTGGAAAGGATCTCTGCAGAAGTACATCTTTCTTGGAAAACAATTAAAATTTAGCTGGGTATATTTTATATTTTTACAATTTTTCATGCACTCACTATTACAGCTTCAGGCTACAGACTGGATAAAAATTAATCTAGTGGTCTGCTCCCATGTGAAAGAATATTTCATCTAAAAGAAGGGAGTGGAAGGGAGAGAGGAAGACAAATTAAATAAATTGATTTATTTGAAATAAATATCTCTAGTCCTGGAAAAAAGTAATGAAATTATTTGATGCAATTATTTCTTAAAAATGTGACTCAAGTCAGTATGGAGTTAGTGTTTTTCAGAATCACAACTCGTATTTTAATGTTCATGCAAAATAAATTTCACAAGAATTCTAAGTCCATTATAATGCTGACCTCTCTATAACAATGGTATTGTTTAGTCTGTGACACTTGTTAGCCTTTGTAAGTTGTTTGCAGTTTAGGGTTTTTTCCTTTGATTGTTTTTAGTAACCATTCTGGTAAGTGCTACAAATTAGTAGGTACCATGATCTCTAAAGACACAGGTTTCTGATTTTTACTCTATCACTGACTTGTTTTGAGACTGAAGTCCTCAGTGTTTCAAAATCTTCCATTTCACTCCTCTAAAATAAGACTGAATTATTTTAAATCTATAGTGATGAAATAATGAATGCTTACATAGACATCTGAGAATATAAAGTGCTCTATCAATGCAAAGCATTATTATTACCAGTCTATAATGGAAGAATGCAGTCCTGGAAGGAAGCCAGCAATGAGTTCAAAGCTATCGGATAAAAATAATGATTTCAGTGAAAAGAGCAAATTTAACCTGAGATATGTGTGTTGTATAAACACATTTGTACAGATCTCAGACCAACTGAAGATATTTCCATGTCACGCAGATCCAATCAAAAGTAAAAATATTTTATGTTTTAAAAGTAAGTAAGAGAAAAGTCTCGGAGCGTATGCAGGTCACAAATATGCTATAATACTAACCTAGTGTCTGGGAACTGATATGTGGTTCTAAACCAAGATTATATTTAATTTCATTGGGTGGAAAAAAATCAAAATATAAGCCTTTAGCTTTAAGGAAAGGAAGGAGATGATGTTTGTATTTGAATGTGTTGTTATCAAGTCTTGGGTATTTATCAAGATAAGCTCCTCCAAGCTTTAGACAAGATGAATCATATTGTATCTTCTCTATAAAAAGCTCTAACACTTTGCAACACTAAAGAAATGTTGAGATTGGAAAGTTACTGACACTTCTCTCTAGCATGTTGAGTAGCAAATCTTGCATCAGACTAAAGATTGCTTCCTGACTCTTCTCCTGATGGAGTAGATTAGCTCAGAATATGTAACTTTCTCTGTGCAAGGATGTCTTGACATAGACTACAAGCTGTAGAGGATTTATAGCATATAATTTACTGTGTGTAACTCTCCAACTCTACTCTACTAAAGACTAACAAGAAGGGCTTTTAAAGGTACATCAATCAAAAGAGGAAGGTCAAAGAGAACGTATCCCCACTGATGGTTGGAAATGGAGATCATGTATCAACAGATGAGGAAAAGGCTGAGGTACTTAACAACTTTTTTGCCTCAGTTTTCACCAATAACTGCTCTCCTCGCCCCTCCTGGGTCATGGGACAGTAAGATGGTGATCAGGGGGTTAAACCCTCTCCCAGAGTAGAGGAGGATCAGGTTCATGAACACCTGAGGAACCTGAACATACATAAGTCTATGGGACCTGAAGAGATACATCCCAGAGTCCTGAGGAAATTGGCAGATGTGGTTGCCAAGACACTCTCCATGATATTTTAAAAGTCATGGCAATCAGGAGAAGTCCCTGGTGACTGGAAAAACTGTAACATTGTGCCCATTTTTAAAAAGGGTAGAAAAGACAACCCTGAGAACTACCGACCTGTCAGCCTCACCTCTGTGCCTGAGAAGATCATGGAACAGATCCTCCTAGAAGCTATGCTAAAGCACATGGAAGACAGGGAGGTGATTAATGGCAGCCAGCATGGCTTCACGAGGGGCGAGTCCTGTATGATCAACTTGGTGGCTTTCTATGATGGGGTAACCGCAGCAGTGGACATGGGTAAACTGACGGATGGGATCTATCTGGACTTCTGTAAAGCCTTTGATATGGTCCCCCACAACATCCTTCTTTCCAAATTGGAGAGATGTGATCTGATGGGTGGACTGTAAGGTGGATAAGAAACTGGTTGGATGGTCGTATTCAAAGAGTAGTGGTCAATAGCTCAAAGTGTAGATGGAGATCCGTGATGAGTGGTGTCCCTCAGGAGTCTGTACTGGAACCGGTGCTGTTCAATATGTTTAGCAATGATATTGACAGCGAGATTGAGTGCACCCTCAGCAAGTTTGCAGATGACACCAAGCTGAGTGGTGTAGTTGCCACACCGGAAGGACAGGACGTCCTCCAGGGGGAGCTGGACAGGCTGGAGAAGTGGGCCTCTGAGAACCTCATGAGGTTCAACAAGGCCAAGTATAAGGTCCTGCACTTGGCTTGGTTCAATCCCCGTTTTCAGTACATGATGAGGGATGATGTGCTTGAGAGCAGCCCTGCAGAGAAGGACGTGGGAGTGCTGGTCGATGAGAAGCTTGATGTGAGCCGGCAATGTGCACTTCCAGCCCAGAAAGCCAACTGTATCCTGGGCTGCATCAAAAGAAGCGTGGCCAGCAGGTCGAAGGAGGTGATTCTTCCCCTTTATTCCTCTCTTGCGAGACCTCATCTGGAATACTGTGTCCAGTTCTGGAATCCTCAATGTAAGAAGTATATGGAACTGTTGGAACAGGTCCAGAGGAGGGCTACAAGGATGATCGGAGAGCTGGAGCACCTTCTTTACGAGGACAGGCTGAGAGAGTTGGGCTTGTTCAGCCGGGAGAAGAGAAGGCTCAGAGATCTTATAGCAACCTTCCAGTACCTGAAGGGGGCCTACAGGAAAGCTGGAGAGGGGCTATTCACAAAGGCTTGTGGGGACAGGATGAATGGGAACAGGTATAAACTGGAGAGGGGCAGATTTAGACTGGACATTAGGAAGAATTTCTTCACCATGAGAGTGGTGAGATACTGGAAGATGTTATCCAGGGAGGTTGTGGATGTCCCATCCCTAGAGGTGTTCAAGGCCAGGTTGGATGGGGCCTTGGGCAGCCTGATTTAGTGGGATGTCCCTGCCCATGGCAGGGGGGTTGGAACTAGATGATGTTTAAGGTCTCTCCCAACCCTAACTATTCTATGATTCTACGGTTCTACTCCTTCATTTCTTTTGTTTATCCAGCTCACAGGAGCAGCCCTTGTTTTGGTTTCTAATACTCCTAGCTGTTCTCCACAGCTATGGGTGTGAAGCGGAAGGCAGTACTTTTCTGCTTTTCCATTATTGTCTTTCCCCCCTCTCATCCCAGAATCAGAATGTTATTCCTGATGGCATCTTTGCTCTGCCTGAAACTTCCCTGTCAGTGGCAGTGCACATCTATGCCTTCACTCTACTCATCTTTCTGTCCCTACTCACATATTTCTTCCATCTGCAAATAGACAAACATGGGAAAGTGTTTCCTTGCACCATTCATCCCTGTTGTCCTATGCCTTTGATCCTCCAACTCCTCCTTTACTTGTGTAATGACAGATGGGTAGAAATGGAGGAGTTCATTAAGAAACAGCTGCTTTCCCACTTCTTTCCGTATATCAGGTAAAGATTTAATGACATTAACACTGAGGAGGCATTTTTGATCCATATTCCTGATCTGCAATTTTTCCATCTTCCATGGCAAGGCGTCTGTACAGTTCTCTTGCTCTCCTTCTGTATAGAAATGCATGGATAATCAATGTCCTATCTTCATTTCCACCATTGATTCCTACTCTTTGGAAGCTCATTTCAACTACCTGGAACATGATGTGACTGAGCTGGTTGAGAAATAGGAATGGAAGTGACTAGGAGGAGATGAAAGTCAGGAGTATACCCTCATAACTTGCTCTGCCACCCATTCCCTATGTCAAGGTCTTATGTGTTCCTGACCTGTTCAAGCTGTCACACTTGAACTCCAGGTCTGCTTCCCAGCTATTTTCTCATGAGCTGTGCTCAGCAGGGCCACAGAAAGTGCTAGGGAAGTTGGAGTTTGACAGACCCTGTACGTGGTAATGTCATGAAGTCAAAAATATGACAAACCAAAGCTGACAGAGACTAGCTTTTTACTAAACCCTGTGGAGAATGCTCATGCAACTATGAAACCTACTGTGTAGGTGTTGAGCCCGAGCTGTCACACAGGAAGGTTTGCTGCAGAAGGCAGGACATTGCACAATGATGCCTGGCGGGCACACAATGCTGTTATGCAACAGACTTGACTTAATGTTTGGAAGAGATGGGAACCAACCAGAAAATGTTTCCACAGTCACAGGGTCTGGTGCCCTGTCCCGAGCTCACGGGTACTTCAGCATGGGGAAGCTGGAGATTCTAGTCACTTGAGCAGTGTAGGGTGGCTCCTGCAGTGGGGAAACCTGGAGGCAGGTAACTCCTGAGGAGGCTGGTTATAATGGAACAAAAATTGCCCAGCAATATTGTAAACTTTCTGATCTTGGAGGTGCTCAATGTTTGACTAGACAGACAGTCAGACCAGGTGACCTCCAAAGGCCCCTTCCAACCAAACTTATTTTAAATTTCTATGCAGAAAGATATATTAATTTTCTAAATCATTCTGCATTGATGAAGAAAGGTATTTTGTGAACTTTTGATTTGAAAGGAATAACAATTTTTATTATTATTATTGTTATTATCATCATTGTCATTTTTATTATTACTGGTATTAATCTTGTATGAGAGGAAATCTCTGGTGAATACATGGACAGAAGAACTGGGAGTCTGTTTGTTATGCAGAAATTCGATGCAAATGCTAAACCCTGTGCAGAAGCTTAAAGAAAAATTCTGTTGCAAAAATAACAATCTGACAGTAACCTGCTGCTGCCAAACTGCCAGCTCTCTCCATGAATTAATCTTTCATTTCAACTCCGGATTTACCATAGCTGTCATATTGGGAATACACTTACGACTGAATTGAGATCCTTTTACTCTCCTTCCTCATGCTACAACATAATAAACACTTTTATTACACAAGTTTCCTCAGAGTGTATATTATTAGGAATCATAGAATTGGTCTTAGAGCTGACTGCAGGGAATCGATAAGAAGAAACATCTCTTAAAAGTACAGGGGCCTGGAGGATTTTCAAACAAAACCAATAAATATATAAAGTGCTGTCACAACAAATAAATAAATAAAATCCATGAATATCTGCCAGTCTCTGATGCCTTAGAAATGAAAATTATTGCATTTTCACATCTATGTTCTCTCCAAATAGTCCTAGAATAACTCAACTCTTACTGCATTAGAAAAGCTCTGATTAACCACTGATATTGACAGATACAAAGAACATTTTGAATCTTAAAGAGAAAGAGGAGCTTGGAAGTACCAGTGGACAACAGCATTGGTTTAATGTCAACAAAAATCTTCCTCTAGCCCAGCTTTTGTAAGACTCAAAAATATTGTCCTAGGATTTTAGCCATTAAATGTGGCATATTTTGAAAAGCAGAGCCAGATATTGCACTCTTCAAGTTCCTCTAGAAGTTGTTAAAAATTTTATTCCATGAATGAGACACTGTGGCAGCTGGATTTCTTGACTTTTTTCAACATTAATTTTATTAGTACCTGCATTTTTCCTGGAATTATGTTAGAGTGCCAAGAAATTGCACTCTAATCTCCCCTTATCCAACTTATCATACTTATTCAATGTATAGGGATTCTTTCAATTTACTAGCCAGAATTGCTTTCCTCTCCCCTCTGTTTTTCCATATGTGCATGCAGTTTGGAAATGATGTTCTGGCTTTTGTTTTTGGTTTGTATTACATATTTAGTACTCTGAATGAAACTATCTTTCTAAGGAATCCTGAAAATCAAAGTGGTTTCTTTAGAAAATGTCAGAACTATTATTGCCTGGAAGTCTGGTTCCTGCAAATGATGAGAAAAAATACTTGTACGTCTCCTAAAAAACTGTATGTTTGTGTCTTTGAAACTAAGTAAGAGAGAGGAGAGACTATTTGATTGGTCTCTGTAGTTTATGTAGTATATGTGATTGTCTAAGATTTCCAGTAAAACTGAACCATGGAAAGGAGTTGTGATGTAGATTCAGTTGATGAAATCTAGGATTCAGTCTAGGATTGAATTAAGCCTAGAGCTGGTTAGTTGTAAAATGTTACTCTCTCTGCACCATATTTACCATCCCAGCACTGCTTTTTTGACAGATCTGTCTGTCCCTGCAAAATCATGGTGCTGCAGTGCCAGAGATGAACCTATGAATGAAATCTAATCAATCACAGTATTGTTCAGCTTTAATAATAATAGATTTGTGATAATCCAGCACATTAAGACTGAAGACAGGGTAAGATTTCTTTCACCAACTATTTATTTGAAATATCTTGAGAGAGGCAAGGGGGGACTGGCATAGGGAACAATAATGTTGGGCACCTTTCTCTTCCATTGGCTCTGGAATGGAAGTCTGGTTACACCCAAAAAACTGCTGTTGTGGTCTTGAGTTTTTGTGGGGATCTGTTTACTTTTTAGTTTATCACAGTTCGGATGTGACCCTCAATATTAAGCATTTTCCTTATTCAGATTCAAAAATACTCCTCTAACCCTTAAATATGGATTATTTTCTTGTAAACCTACTTAGATATTGAGATATTCTTATTTGGCTATTTGATTTTGTGAGCTCAATGGCAAATGCAAACACATGAATACCCATAGCATAGATAATAACATGTCATAGACTGCTCAGAAGTGTATTAGTTTCACATATATATTGCCTCTTACAAATTGCTACTTGAGAAGAAAGAAACACACAGCAGTTTCTCACATTGAAATAAAACTTCTAACTGAAACCATTTGCAAAGGGAGACTACAGCTAACATCTATAAAGGCCTTCATGTAAAATAACAAGTGGTCTGAAATGCACCTTATTTAGATAGGTAGGAGGCTGGGGAGAGAAGGAAAAGAAAGAATCAGAGCACAAGTGAAGAGCAAGCAGCAACAGAAAGAACATTTAAATGCATGGTACAACACTTTTTCTTCCCCTGTCTCTTCTGTAATGTGAATGGTTTGTCATGTGCTTTGGGAACATTCTGCTCTTTCCCTGCTGTTAATTACTGCATTAATATACTTACGATGTTTAGAAGGGAGGATGGGGAAGCTGCTTGAAATTATTTCCAAGGAATTCTTTCAATTCAAACGCTCCATCCTTGTTCCAAGCTCCATTTCTCCTGTGCACTCTCTCACACTCTTCTCAATGTGCATCTTTGCTGAGCATGCAGATAGAAGAGAAGCTGTGGATTTATAGCACTCTTAATTCTCAAGCAAGTGGGGATTGTTAGTCAGGACAGAAGGCCTGCCTTACCCTGATCTGTGTAAACCTCCCATCTATCACTGGTCACCTTAGAGAAACTCACAAATCACTTGATTTTCCCCTCCTTCTTCACTGTTCCTTGTTTAAGCTTAGCCGAGTGCACTACGTGAATCTTCCTCTGCTGTTCTACTTCTTAGATCTTAATGAGAAACCACGAGAAAAAAAAGGACAAAGGAGATGGTCTCTTCTTTCAGTGATTCTGGTAACTCTTCAATATGTTTCGGGAATTCTCAGTGGTTGGTTTGTCACTCGTCTGTTCCTCTTTACAAGAAGCCAATATTTTCGGCCATGACTGGGATAAGCTTTAAAGATCGAGGAAGTGGATTGATGTGTCCAAACTATATTTCGATCCCAATGGCAAATTCACTGTGTGGTCCAACAGCCGTTACTGGAACTTGAGGCTGCAGATGTGCTCCTGAGGGCAGTACTGGGAGTCAGAAACAAAGCCTCTTGCTCCAGGTGCTGTCAGGGTGCATAAGGAGGGAATGGGCCCCACAATGAATGCTAAAAAATGTGTTTGAAAACAACTTGTTTAACAAACACGTGCAAGAACAGGCTGTCCTCATGTGCTGGCAGACAAACTGGTTGAAAAAAAAAGCAGCCAAGTTGAACAGAGAGCTCTTGCTGGAACTCAGAAAAAGCAGAGTTTATGGCCTTTGGAAGAAGGGGTAGGTAACTTAAGAGGAATACAGGGATGTTGTGAGGTTACGCAGGGAGAAAATTAGAAGGGTCAAAGCCCCAATAGAACTTAATCTGGTTACGGTCATAAAAGACAATAAAAAACATTTAAATAAATATATCATCAGCAAAGGAAGGGATAAGGAAAACCTCTAGTCTTTAATGAATGCAGGCGTAAATGAAGATTATAGTGACAAAGGACGAGGAAAAGGCTCAGGTACTTAATGTCTTAATTAGTAAAACCAGTTGGGTTTTGGGTACCCAGTGCCCTGAGCTGCAAGACAGGGATGGAGAGTGAAATGGAGCCCCTGTAATCCAAGAGGAAATGGTTAGCAATCTGCTGCTCCACCTAGACATGTACAAGTTCATGGGGCCTCTGGAGAGGACTAAAGGAACTGGCAGAAGTGCTCACCAAGCCACTTTTCACCATTAATCAGTAGTGCTAGTTAACATAGGAGGTCCCAGACAACTGGACTCTTGCCAATGTGACACCTCATCTACAAGAAGGGACAGAAGGAGGATCCAGGGAACTACAGGTCTGTCATCCTGACCTTGGTGACAAGGAAGGTTATGGACAAAATTATCTTGAATTCTATGATGCAGCACTTACAGGATAACCAGGTGATCAGGCCCAGTCAGCATGTGCTTAGGTGCTGCTTGACTAACTTGATCTCCTTCTCTGATAAGGTGACCTGCTTGGATGACAAGGGAAAGGCTATGGATATTATTTACCCGGATTTTAGTAAAGCCTTTGACACCTTCCCAGCACATTCTGGAAAAACTGGCTGCTTGTCACTTGGGCAGGTGTATTCTTTGCTGGGTAAAATCCTGGCTGGATGGCCAGGCTGAGAGAGTTGTAGTGAAGGGAGTTTAATCCAGTTGTCGATCAGTCACAAGTGGTGTTCTCCAGGACTCACTCTTGGGACTGATTCTGTTTCATATTTTTATCAATGACCTGGATAACACAACTGAGTGTACACTCAGTAGGTGTGATGAAGGCACCAAGCTGAGTTGGAGTGTTTATCTGCTTGAAGATGGAGAGGCTTTACAGAGGGATCTGGACAGGCTGGATCAATGGGCCTCTCAATAATCCCAAGGCTTCAGGTGAGCTGAGGTTTAGTTCAAGTCCCCCATCAATAACTCTGAGGAAGAAGCTATTGGAGAGAGTTGTTGGCAGAGCTCACTCTTCTTCTGGTACTCCTTTTTCAATCACAGTGTATCTGGAGCTTTAAGCTTTTTCTTTCTCTGGCCCCTAGGACTAATTCTAACCCTAAGCCTCAGGGTAGGTTGAAACCTAGCCTGAGAACCCTTTACATACTTTTGAGAAAGTAGCTGTCATAAAAAAAAATCTTGGTGCAGCCCACTCTTTCTTTTTTTGGCCCTTTTCTACTCACCTTCACCTGGAGCTATAGACTTCGTCTCTTTGTTTGCTGCTCCCTAGACATCTTTTTTAACATTCAGGAATCACTGTCAGTCATAGTTCCAAACTGTTCTCAGATTTTATTCAGCATTTGTCCACTGCACTTCTTTATTCTGTTCCTCAAATAGGTATCAAGCATATTAGAGTGTAACAGTTGCCTAAGAGCCCACAACTGTTCTGCTGTCTTACTCTTTACTGTAGTTGCCTATCCGTTCTGTATCTATTGAATCATGCATTCTCACGACAGATACCATTTGTTAATAATGCATTTTTATTCCATGCATTCTCTTTGTCCTTTATCAAGCATGTGTGCAAATTTTGGCTATGAATATAACTCTGTTTGTAAAATGGCTTTCAGAGCAATTTTGGGTGTTTTCCTTTTCTCCATACAATCTCATATATATCTTATATAATCACATGTTATTCTACTGTGAGGCTGCAGCTACCTTACCCATTATTTTATTTTCTGGCTACTCAATGTTACTTCAGTTACATAGCTACAATAGTTGTACTTTATATTTTCCTAGTCTTCTTACTACCACTTAAGTCACAATTTATTCTTGAGTTCTGTTCTTTCAGGAACCTTTGTCCTCATCAGACATAATCTGAAATATAGTGCCATGTTAGTATAAAGTAAGACTTAAGTCAGAAGTATCAGCACCCCTACCTGTGTTTTATTCCTGTAAAGTCAGTCAGACTGCTACCATTCCTTTTCTAACAAAGAAAAAGCCAGATTGCTTGCAAGTGTCTTGGGCAGAGGCCTGGGACAGGCAGTATCTGATTGTGCTTGCCAGTGGTATGACCCTCTAACGTAGCCCAATTCCCACATCAATGTTGTGAGCTTATTTTCTGTGAGTTGCTTATGATCATTTTAAAGCAATAATTCTATGCTGAATACATTTAATTTTCCCCAGCTTTGAAAGCTCAAAAGAAAAAATTGTCTGCAGATTACTGGGTGGGTGGGTGGAAAGTGGAAGTGTGTTACTAAAACAATAGATGTCACTTGCAGTGTCAATGGAGTTAATATGCATTCATGAGTATTTGCACATCTTGATTACAGACATCAGTATTTAATCTAAGGCAAGTCAGGCCTGGATCTTAAACATGGATTTAGTTGTGCAGGTACAGCCTTAATATAATGTTGCAATCTTGATTCTTAAAACTCAGTTGCTTAGACTCAGGTGCTTATGTAATTGACCTCAAATTTAACCAATGAAGTCTCTTTCCCTCATTTTTTTATTTAAAAGCTTGAATTCTTGAACTTTAGAAGTCATGGTAACAGAATATACATTAAGTAGCTCATCTTCTTTAATTTAATTTAATTCTATAGAAGCTGATAGTAAATTATTCTGGTAATTGCCCTCTGCTTTGTAAATTCAGAGACAACAATATTTCAAGAATCCATGAACATAAAAAGATTTTCAAAAACACATTCTTCTACTATTTTGGGCCAAAGGCCTCTTAGTAAAGTCGTTATATACTTTTACCATAATTATTGAAATTCATAAGCAGTTGTTCTCATTTAGTCTTCTGGCCCCAGGATCTGTCTTGGTAGTAATGGTTTCCTTATTATTTGCAGGTGCCATCATAGGGTTTCTTTGCTGCAAGAAGGTGCTAATTATTTATACTTAGGCCATTGAGGATACCAACTAAATTTAGACACCCGAGTAAAGGGATAAAGTCATTTTACTGTTAATACTCAAAAGATATGATTACACGACACAGGAAGTAAGCAATAAAAATAAAAAGTACAGAATAACGCATGTAAGACAGACAACACTATAAAGTAATGATGTTCAAAATAATACACTTAAGAAAGATAACATTAGAAGACAAAACATCTAAACATTACTACTTTATAGAGAAAATAGCAATTAATTAAAAATACATCATCGCTTGACTAATAAATAGACTACGAACATCCAGATCCACAGTCACTGGGAGTTCCAGTATACAGCAGGGATTTGGATGTTCTTCTACAAGCAGGAAAAATCCTATCCAGCGCATCCCCTGATAGGCAAAACCTCCAAAGAACATCGATCCTAGGATCAGCTTATATCCATTACCAATTGCATGATACCCCAATGCACTGGTTAATCTCAAAAGTCAGTTTTTCCTGGGTCTTATCCAGGTCCCAGCACTTCAAGGGTGAATTCAGTGCCCTTTGAATTCTGGCTTTGGTCTTGAGACATTAAATGATGGAAAGCAAAACTATTACACTTCAATCCAGTAGTTTCTTTAACTGTCTTGGCAAGACTCTGTATAATCTGTGCCCTGTCTATTTAAGGAAAATGAACTACTGGTGCCCTGGATTGATTTTTTATATTCTCATCTAGAGCATAAACTCTGTTCATGATTTGAAGTCTTCCTTATAAAACCACTCAGGAAACAAAATGAACTTTAAAAAACTATTTATTACCAATTCTCTTTATAAACCACATAACTGATAGCTACATGATCGAAGAAATACATAGTTACTCTTAAAATCAGTTATTCTTGAGGCTTTTCACCCATCAGAAGATTTCTTTCTCTGACAAATTAGGGTGAATTGGTGCAGCTCAGGTTTCTGGAAATGATAACATTTAGCATTTTATTTCTTCAGTGTGTTTAGTCAGCTTTAGAATGTTCAAAAGTTCTCAGACTTTTGTATTTGGTTATTTCGTCCTGGATTGTCTATGTAATTTCTACGTAACTAGTCTCACTAAAAAGTGAAAACCAAATTAAATTTCTTAAGTGGAATATTAGTTGCTAACCTTCATGACCATTACAGGTACTTTATTCAGAAGGAAGAAGAGATTCCTTCCAGAAATTTAGATAGTACCCATAATCTTTCTGCCAGAAGTCTAGATGATATCCACAAACTTTAAACAGGGAAAAATACAGAAGGAACATATTTGGTGAGTTTGCAAAGACATTTAGTAGCCATACAGACAAACAGTAAATAGCAGAAAATGCCCCACAGTTAAAAGTGCACTCCATGTCCAGCTGATGATTAATAAAGAATGGGGTGAGCTGGGTTGGCCTTATTTCTCAACATCTTCATCAGCGACCTGTGTGATGACTCACATTTTTCCACTTGACTGGAGGCTGGCAAATGTTAGAGCCACTTACAAGAAGGGTCAGAGGGAGGATTCAGGAAACTACATGCCTGTCAGTCTGACCTCAGTGCTGGGGGAGGTCATCAAACAGGTGATCTTGAGTGCTATCACGCAGCACATGCAAGAGAACCGGGTGATCAGGCCCAGTCAGCATGGGTTTATAAAGGGCAGGTCCTGCCTAATTAAACTAACCTGATCTCCTTCTATGACCAGGTGACCTGCTTAATAGATGAGGGAAAGGCCATGGCTATTGTGTACCTGGACTTTAGTAAAGTCCTCACAGTATTCTGACTGAGAAACTGACTACCACTGGCCTGGACAGACATACTCTCTGCTGGACTGGAAACTAGCTGGATGGCCAGGCCCAAAGAGTTGTGGTAAATGGAGTTAAATCCAGCTGGAGGCTGGTCACAGCTAATGTTCCCCAGGGCTCAGTGCTGGGCTGCCAGGCCCCCTAGAGATGTGGTTGAGTCACCATCCCTGGAGATATTTAAAAGATAGGTAGATTAAGTGCTTAAGGATGTGATTTAGTAGTGAACAATTGTGGTTGGGCTTGATGATCTCACAGGTATTTTCGAGCCTAGTGACTCTATGATTCTATGAACTTAGTCCTCAACAAATTTCCTAATCATACTAAATTAGGGAGAGTGGCTGGCACAACTAATATCCGAGCTTCAGACTAGAGGGGTCTTGAGACACAAGAGGATTAGACCAGCAGAAAATTCACAAAGTTCAAGAGAGAAGTCCTGTACATGACGGAGGAAAAAAACCCATGCATTAATTATTCCAGTTGGGGTGCAACTGTCTAAGTAGCAACCCACAGAAGAGGACCTAGATGTTAATATGATCTCTAAGCTGTATATAAACTCTGTGCTTCCACCCTGACTAAAGGAACTACTGCTGTGAAAATGTTAGAAGTAAGACTAGCAGAATAAAGGAATATATTATCCCTCTTTGCTTAGTGGTAACGAGGTCATATCTAGGACAACTTAGCCAGTAATTGTTTCCTAGTTCAAGAAAATTATTGAGAAACTAAACAGGGTTCAGCAGAAGCTTACTATGACAGTTAAGAACTATGTGAGTCGACAAATCAAGAGGTAATTGGGCTTGTTTCGTCTGGCAAAGAGATGTCTACAGTATCTATAAGTATGTGAATGTACATTACAAAGCTGATGGAGACAAATAAGAACTAAGACAAAGTAGTGAAGAACTGGAACAGGTTCCTAGAAGAGAATCATGGCACTTATGTCCTCAAAGCTTTTCTAGACCTACCTAGATAAAAGTCATATGTTGACCATCAGTAGCCACACTTGGAGTGGCAGTTTGGAAGAGAGGTTTACAGTACCTTTCTGATCAGTGTTTCTATGATTCTGTTGTTTGATCAGGTAACTTTGCTTGTGAGAAATGTACATTTTGTAATGTGTAACATGTAAATTATACTAATGACTTCAGAAAAAGCAAGTTAGTTCATTTGTATCGGTCTTACAATAATTAGGAGATTATTCAGAAAGAATTTATAAAATCTCAATGCACTTTTTTGGATTTTACTCTATTTAATAGAAATTATTAAAATATTTCAAAATCCAGCCTGAAAATTAACAAAGGCACAGTTTTTTTACACAAATGTACGTTCCATCTTTAATACTTCCAAAGTTTAAATTTACTAACCTGGAATAAAAATGATCTATGTGACCAGAGAAAGGGGACAAGTTTCGTGCTGGAGTTTTTTCCTTCTAAAATTTCAGGATGGACATTCAAATGGCACTTAGGTAACTAACTGCTATTGACTTTCAATGGAAGTGAAGCACCTGAACGCTACTCTTGCCTTTGAAATTCTAGTATGGGTTTCAGTTTCATACTCCCTGGGCTTATTTTGTCAACACACTTGTAAGGCAAAGCATGTGTTTTAAATTTATTCTGTGTTGGAAAGTAACTCTAAAAAGATATTAAAGAACAATGGAACCTTGCTGAAAGCTATGAGTCCTGAAGAGCTATCCTTTCAAGTCCTCCCAAACAGATTGGAAAAGAATGATAGAAATAAAACGTTGACTCTCCACCTGCTGGCCTCTAAAGAGAGAAAAAATATTTATTTCCCCTAAAACTGCTGTAAGAGTCACTCTTTTAAGCCACTGGGAGTAGAAATAAAAAAGATTGTGAATGATGTAATGCTTCTTCTTAGGTTCTGGAAATTAAAACCCTATTTTTTTCTTCCTTACCTGAAATTTGAGGAACACATGTACAGTATACATGTTTATTCTTTCAATGAGAAAGAAATTTCTTCTACATCCACTCTCTGGATACCATGGAAGTAGGTCCAAAATCTTTCAAAACTTCCTCCCTCGTAGTCTTCAAACTGTCTTTCATATTTCCTCCTGACATACCCCTCTCCCCTTGAAGCTGCTGCAGAGAGCTGCTGCCTTGCTGAGCTGAAGAGGGCCCAGATGGAGGTCTGGTGACCACTCCACATCAGCGTCCATATCAAATCCCCCCTGTGCAGCAAGGGTGAGTAGGGGAGAATGAGCCATTGTGTCTCTGCCACTCGTTTGCCTCTCAGGATGACTAAACTGGCACCTGGTCATCCCCTCCCTTATCAGATTTCAGAACAAAGACTCAGAGGAGATCCTCAAAACAAAATATTAATAAGATTTGTGAATAGAAATCTACATATGTTGCACTTTGGTGATTTAGACTATGAGTTTTCCTGATGGAAACATCCTGATCAACGACCCTGGATTTTCTGGATTCCTACACATTGGTGGGGATTGCACTGACAGGAAGCAATCCCCTGTGTCCCTGACCATAGGACACCACTGACCAAAGTGAAGGAGATGGGCCGACTGGTACCCCAGATGTTATCACTCCAGAATGGACTATAAGAGGATGAGAAGAGGAAGCCTTAATGGGAGCTCCCTCTCAGCTGGTCTGAGATCTTCCACCGATGGCAACAATCTACCAACACTAGAGAGTTTGCAGAAACTTCACTCGCAGCAACTTCTTGGGGGAAACATCTAAAGACTTTATCACCAAACTCCATACAGGTAGTATAGTCCCTCACAAATCCTTATAGGATGCTAATATTGGTCTAGACTTAATCGTATATTCTTGACTTAGAATTGTAACATTATAGGTAATAAACTAAATGTTTAAATACAGTTCTGTGTCCTACTCTGTCTCTCTCGGGACGTTATACCTCCACTCCTGTGACCTGAATGTAAATGTATTGCAAGGTCCTGCAGCTACTTTCCTAAGCTGCAGCTTTCCTGTCATCTCTTTTCTAAATACTATTTCAGAATAGTGTCAAAAAAGTGTGTGCAATACTGGACATGCATTGACAGATATGGTCCCTGATAGTTTAAAATATCAAATAATTGTGATACTTTGCTGTTCTAGGCTATGTGCATACTAGACTATTGTTTATGCTTTTATTATTTTGGATGTATTTCATGCCTGTTCAACAGTTATCCTTAGATTTTTGATGCCTATTTTGTGGAATGCAACCCTTGTATTTTTTTAATATAGTATCTTAACTAATAGAAAAAGAGAAAAACTTACTCTGTGTGTTTTTATTCAGACATGGAGTTTTAATGAATATGAAAGATGAAGAGAAAGGGGTTATATAAATAATTAACCTTCGGAAATAACTCTTGCTCTTTGAGTGTGCATACCAATATGCTATAATTACCAGATTTGATTCACTGTTGGCTGAAGATTGTTATAGGTAATTTAAACAATGAGCACGCATTTGCATAATGTATAGGCAACAGGAACTTTCAAATCCTCCATGAGAGGAGGTCAACATTTCTGTGTATTTACTTGAGATGGACCAGTACCCCTTAATTTTCCTGGTTTTATCTTTCGCATAAATACATTCTTACAGTCTTTTAAAAGGTTTTACCAATACTTTGATCTGAATTTAATTCGTTGTCCTCTGATCAGGTCAAATCTAATCAAAATTGGAAGAAAATATCAGCTATATTCTGGTAGAATCTTAGCGGAGTTTTCCAAAACCCCAGTTTCGATTTTCGGTCAGCCAGTAGCTGAATTTCTAGTCAGCTATCCAGGCTGTTTTTTGAAGTAAATGGCTTTTGAATGAGTCCAGAACAAAACAGATTGTGTGTGGGGCACAATGCAACAGACCAAGTGAGGAATTTTGAAGACAATCAAAAGGCAGTTTCAAATAAAGCTAGTTAGAAAGTATCTGAAAAGGTTTTAATTTCTCCAGCTATATGTAAAGACAAGAGTCTAAGAAAAGTTTTTCATCATGAAAAGGGTGATGTATGAGAAATTTGAACTCTTATGTAGTATGCCAGAAACCGTCTGAATAGTAATTGGAACAGGAATTTAGTCTGATTTTTCACAAGAGGAATTGACCCACTTCAGGTTAATTCTGATGAAGGGTGGGAAAATACTTTTCGGGGTACAGAAATCCAATTCTATTCCCAAGTAATTTTCCATACAGTGAGTCTGTAAGTCAATGGACTAAATTTCATTTCAGATCCTAATTACAGTCAAATTTCTTAAGAAGCACACACAACCAGACTAGGATTTAAAAAAAAAAATCCCCTTAACATAGCCAACAGATTTTATCCCACAGTCTTCATCTGCATTGTCAGACCCCTGAGTCTGGGAGCCAGGCAGTAACAATGTGAGAAATGACCCAACAGTGAAATACTTGATTTTTATTGTCTATCAGTGTGTATCAACATCATTCTTTTGTTTGACACATAGTAACATCCCTTTGTCCATAAAAGCTGTGGTTTTGCTTTATTTATTTAAGGTTCAAGGCAATAGTCCAGTTTCATAATGTGATAATGTTCACTCCTAAGCAGTTACTTGAATACTTGCTCGTCAACTCTGAAAAGGTCAAAAATATTAAGCAACTGGAGCAGGACTTTTATTATAGGCAGGATGCCTTTTATTTGTCCACCACCCTGAGTGTCATTTAAAATACAGTGATCTGCCACTTTTGATAAAATAAAAACACATTAATAGGAGAACGAGGAGAGTAAATATCCTTAAATATATGAAATCTGGTCTCCAGTGAAATTCAATTCCATTCATCTGCCCTGATTCTTTTTGGTAGCTTATGTTCCTTGTAACGGCCTTTTGTTTTCTCACCCCCCCTTCCCCCATCTTCATTCTGTTGTCAAACATTAAATTAATCCTTTTTGCTCACTTTAATGGACAACAGGGGAGATCAAAACCCTTTGTCATTTAAGAGGTGGCACTGTTCATTTTGCTGTCAAGCTGTCTTGCTTATTTTAACTCTTCAAGGCCAGTGCAGTCAAAAAACCTATAGTGTCCTTGGGATACAGACTGCTTTTTTAGGCTATCCTGCATCTCTTGTTCCTAACTTCTGAAATTCAGACACCGTTCAAGAAGGTCATTTAAAGAAGAAGCAGTACTATCTATGTTGCAGCTCAGGAAGAAAATATGCTGATCAGGATTTATTTTTCTATTTAAAACTAACTGAGGAGGTGGATTTTCAGTTTACATGAAAAACATATAGTTAATGCTTGTAAGCACATTTCAGAACCCAGGGTATCTACGTATTTTCAAATATACTTTTTCAAAGATGCAAGTTACTTACAATTAAAGTATTTTTTTCCTAGGATTTTATTCCTTTATAACTCCAAATAAACTTTCTGCCACTAGACAAAAACATGCATTGGAAGAATGTTTTATTTTATTATCATCTTAATTCCAAATTAAAAAAAAAATGTAGAAAAGTACAGCTTTGTACAGTTAAGTAGATTGTCTATAGAGAAAGATGTTTATAAAGTGTTTCTAATTCTGAAGAATGCCTAAGAATTAGGTCTGCCTAAGAATTACTATGAACTTTTTCCTCATGAAGATTTTTTACTTTCATGTGCTTGCTTTGCAGATTGCTTTCCCTTCCTCCTCCCATCCTCATTTTCTGATTGAAGTCCAAAATCTGTGACCTGGGCTAACTTACCATTCTAGAAGACTCCAAGTTTTCAAACAGAACTCAAATGATGTACTCTTCTGAGAGTTGTCTTGAGGTTGAGTTTCTGTAAAAGTTATTTTATTTGGCTTTATAATTGTTTCTGTATAGTAATGTGTCAGCTGCTAAGTATTTCTTTGTTCCAATGAGAACAGAATCAAGAAATTTTAACATATATGTTGAGCTCCAATCTGAGTCACTTTCATGCCAGTCTATAAATTTTGCTGAAATGGATCCTTATTTACAGTCTTTTTTGTTTTATAGAACTTTACTAAATTTGTTCAGTTACCTCCTTCATTTTCAAAGACAGCCATTTTACCCATCTTGAAGGACTACTTGAGTATTAAGCTTATCATAGAATCATAGAATCATAGAATCATAGAATGAGTGGGTTGGAAGGGATCCACTGGGTCATCAAGTCCAAACATTCCTAACACTCCCTAAACCATGCCCCTCAGCACCTCGTCCACTCATCCCTTAAACATCTCCAGGGAAGTGACTCAACCACCTCCCTGGGCAGCCTATTCCAGTGCCCAATGACCCTTTCCATGAAAAATTTGTTCCTGATGTTCAGCCTGAACCTCCCCTGGTGGAGCTTGAGGCCATTCCCCCTTCTCCTGTAACCTGTCACTTGGGAGTAAGGGACAGCTCCCTCCTCTCCACAACCTCCTTTCAGGTAGTTGTAGAAAGCTATAAGGTCTCCCCTCAGCCTCCCCTTATGTTACATCAAGTGAATCATGCTTTTTGCTAGTTTCATGATTATCCTCTTTTAAACCCCAAATGATCTCTTGTTCTGTTGGAGGAACAGGGTTAAAAGAGGATGACAGGACAGGTTTACCAATGCCCTTCACAAGGATTTCATGTGCCTTCACAACTGCTCTTTAAACTCGATTATTTCTAATAGGAGTATTACTGGTATCAATGGCAGCAAAACTAGGACTTCTCTAATTAGATTAAAAACCATTCAAGACGTTATGAAAACTGCTTTTCTTTCATAAGAAATAGTGCTGGCATGTGCATGGAAGAAAGAGGAAGGATACATTAGCAGATGAGCGTGCTAGACTATTGCCCAGGTGATCTCAGTTTTATTCCTGCCTTGTTAGCGCCTGTTTTAAAGCTCTTTGGTGTGTCATATTGCCTTCCTTTATTTCTTTCCCAGCTTGCAGTGTAAGAATCCATATTATTTTTTTATTTACTTTGAAATGCATGAATCAAACATGACTACTGAGAACATTGTGATGATGCAATCACTTTCTAAAATCCCTGGTTTAAAAGTCAGGGATTATGAGGAATTTAACTGCCATCATTGAATGGCTTTGCTCAAGCTAGGAATTTCGGCATAATCATTTCATTTAGACTGTTGAGGAAGTGATGAGGTATCCTGTCAAGTTTGTTAGAGGAAATATGAAATTCTAATTTTCATAAATTTTTTTTTTATACTTGGAAAGATAACTTGAAATGCCAAAGAAAATTTTTTCTAAAAGGTCAGAAGAATTTTGCAGCTGTGCAATATGAATATCTTAGCTTGAATTGCTAAGAGTAATTTATATTGTATTTATTGCCCAGTTCTAAAGGTTTCAGAGCTGAATTTGACAGGACCTGTAGGAACTCAACAGCTCTCAAGACTGTTTTACTTTTGAAAAGTTAACAACTAGCTGCCTTGAGAACAAAAGCTGTGTGCTTAAAATGCCACCTTCCCTTGTATGTATGTCCTGATTGATGCAATATTAGTGCACTTTATCGTTTGATCTGCTGTGACTCCTTGCCTACAGAGAATTTGCTCTTTCTCATAGAATAAAGATGACAGCTACTAATTAATTAGGGCAGGTTTATTGGAGAGAAACTTGTTCACATTGTATTGGTTAGTGGCTCATTAGTCATAATGAATAGTTTAAAACATCACTGCCTTTTAACTTTGGCTGAGTTTTTAAGCAGTTATTTAGATGTTAAGCAGAACACCATGTTATAAATTGTAGATTAATCTAATCACCTAAGATGGTCATTAGTGATTTGGAGCAAGTCATTCTACCTATGGCCTTTCAAAATGTTTCCCAACTATGTATGTTCTCTTCTTATTCATAGGACTGCAGGGTTAGATGAATGTCCATGTGACAGGAATGTGGTGGAATGAAAACTGTTTGTAGGGAAAACAACTACAAATTCAAAAAATCCCTCTTCTGGAAGCCAAAGAGCACTTTGAAATGTAAATGTAACACTTAGCATTTGGCTTAAGGAGTTTCAGGCACAATATTTTCATTATGATAATGGGTCTTGGTTTTCTGGCTTTGTATTCATTAAGCCATAAACCTAAAAGTTTCATAACAGTACTTCCTAACTGCAGGGAGATCCAGACGGACAAATCCGTTTAAGGACAACTTGCTAGAAGCTGAGCAATGGAAAGGCAGAGGCAACAAAATAGATGAACTTCCTTCCATTTGATCATTGCTCTAGCCAACTGAAGGATGACAAAAACCGCTGTCTGCAGGCTCTTCAGAGGGAGATTTGAGACCGAAGCAGAATTCTAATTAGATGAATGACCTAATTTGACCGGGGCAGGGGGAAGCCAAAAGAAGAAGCCCAGATCCCAGTAACAACAAAAAAACCTTCCTCCAAAGTCACTATCTGGCAACTTTGTTTGAAGTCAAAGCTTATTGCTCTCAAAAGATACAATTCAGTGTAACAACACTTTAGAGGAGCTAGGCAGTTTTGCCCATGCTAAGGATATGGCATATTGCTTTCTCTGAAGGTGTGTTATCTCTTGTGAATGCAATAAGGGAAAAGATGACTTTAAACTGGAGAGGGGCAGATTTAGACTAGACATTAGGAAGAATTTCTTCACCATGAGGACGGTGAGACACTGGCACAGGTTGCCCAGGGAAGCTGTGGATGCCCCATCCCTGGAGGTGTACAAGACCAGGTTGGATGGGGCTTTGGGCAGCCTGATCTAGTGGGATGTCCCTGCCTGTCTCGGGGGGGTTGGAACTAGATGATCTTTAGGGGGCCTTCCAACCCTAACTATACTATGATTCCATGAAGTGTTATGTATTATCATCATGGATGTCATTAGTTTCACACAGTAGCTCCTGAACATCTGATGCATTAGTTGTGCTAACTGAGGGACAGAAAGAGTTGTTACAGGTTCTTTAAACCTCATAATAAATCTACTGTCTAAGAGTGAGTCAGCTTTCAGATTCATTTATTCACGACAGCAAAAGCCCATTGACTTCAACAAGGACTTAGGGATTTTGTCCATAGTAAAGCTAGGAGATACAGTGGTTGTCTTGAACTGACTAAGAAACGATTTTCTTCTTTATGATCTTTCCAAAATAACAGGTTCAGGCCTTTCACTCTTCTGCTGGCGAGACTTGTTTCCATAAAGAGAGACAATGATGTTTTTATTACTGTCTTACACAGAGTCTTTAAAGCATCTATCCATCTCTCTGTTCTTTTTTTTTTTAATTGACAAAAAGACAAAATTTTAACACCTTGTAATTTATTTATCTTTGATGTAAAATTAAACATACTTTATTTATGTATGTCTAGCATAAATGCCTACTTTACTGAGATTTATTGGGATGTAAGAAAAGCTGTGTTAAACAAAAGTGATTTTGTATCAGTTGGTCCGAGCTAGTCTATTCACTTTTTCAATCTTATTTTGTTCAACAACAAAGAAAGACCCTACTTAGTGGTGGGAGATTCCAGTGTTCAGTGACTACAATGCCTCTCCAGTAGCTATAGGGTCTTCAAGAATTGTAAAGTTATTAGGTAGTTTAAAGAAAATTAAAAAAGGAAGAAAAGGTAAATAAATATTAATTATTAAATATTATTAAATTATTTATATATGTAAATAAAACATTCATATTAAAACAGCATGCTGATGTGGTTACTAGTCTTCTATCTTCTTCATATTTGTAAGATTAGATATTTAATCAGCTAAAATAACACTGGAAGACACCAGAGTAAACTTGTAAAATGCTTCATAAACTCCTTTTTTATTGTGTATATTTTGTTATCACCTAAAGAGTGTGAGTAACATTACCATCCCCTCTTAGATATGAATGACAACTATAAGGGACAAGAGGTTTAACAATGCTTAGTATTACACTACCTTTCTGCTCTCCTGCTATTTCTAGTTTTGGCACACAGGAACGTGATCACCAGGCAGGCTATTCAAAATGTGAGTAGTACCTTAAAACTGGATTTTTATCTCTGGAAACCTCTCTTGTGGCTCTAGACCTCGGCAGCTTCACAGGTAGAGAAAGACCCTATCTGACAGAGCTTAGAATGTCAGAGAAAGTGAGAGTGCAATTTGGTTTTTAGTATTTCTGTGTGTATCCAATTTTAATAGAGAACTATTCCATTTTTTGTACTGTTCCTTGACTGACTGTATGCTATATATTTTTCTACTGTGGCCTTATATATATGAAGAAGTAAGGAGTACAGAAGGCAAAACTTAAGGTACAGTTTTAAAACTTGAAGACTTTTCCCTTATCAGTATTCTTGAAAAAAAATTTCAGCCTCGTTAGAATTTCATTTCTTTAAAAGTAAGCCTAATCACTACATAGTGGAATGCTGGGGTTTCTAATATATGTCATATATTTTGTGGTTCTTATAACACAGAGACAAAAGAGAGGAGGAGCACAGAGAAAATGTGGAAAGCTGAGTTATTTTCTCATGTCTTTTCCTGTATGGACGTAATTAACAACCAAATGACAGGAGCATTTTTACGCTGCCCTGTGCATAGGAGATGATGTACTTATAGTTGCTCCTAGAGCAAATCTTGAAAGCACATCTAGCTTATGGACTTCTATAAAGTTCTAGGTAACTAATTTCAAACTAGATCAGGTTACGGTTTTCATCCATTTTCTCAGTATTAACTAATTTCTATAGTCTCTGTTCCTTACCTTTATTGTTTAGATTGTAGTCTTCCATTATTTTTCTGTGCTTCTTATTCCGTGATAGTTCTTACACACATTTGTGCACATGGACAGTTTACATTTGCTGGCAACAAATTCCCCCAGCAGCAGCAACAGCAGCAGGCAGAGTTCTGCTTTCTGCTAGCACTCAAGACTGGAAAACATGATTTTCTGCAAAGATTTACATATTTCCATTTAATGTTGGAATATTGTCAATCCAAGACTACTCTATTCTGGCAAGTAACAACCAAGCATTCTTTGTTCTTCTGAGCAGATCATTAACAAAATCAAGGAACAAAGATATTTTCCTGTTTCACTTAATTGTTCCCTGAAGTCATAAATTGTTTCCATATACCACTTGGTTTGTATGATTGTATTGAACTTCATTAATCAAAGTAACTGTCAAGTTCCTTCTTGATCCCCTTATTTTTGTGTTGTCCTGTCTCATGTCTTGAGCCCATCTGAAAAGACTGAAGCCCTTGAGTTAAAAAATAATAGAATGTGAGTGAAGGTTTTGCAAATTACACACACAGACACGTATTTATGGCAAATAAGTAAAGATTCTATCTTGGCTTAGGTTATGCACATTTTAACAGTTTGTTGGTGTTTGGAGCACGAGTCACATTATTTTTTGAGGCCCACCTCTGTTAGCATGACTCCTTCACAAGTGTCAGGTTACCGAAATAGATGGAATGTTGCAAGAGAAAATGGCTATGCTTCCTTGGGGCAGGCTTTCCAGGTACCTGTCAGCTAATCTGCTTTCACCTGACTACTAGCTACCATACACTAAGAGTGGAGGGAGGTCAGAACAGGGTTTATATTATTCAAGTTTATATTATTCAAGTTCTAGCATCAGAAGGAAGTATTTTTCTATAATTTTCAAAGGAAAGAAATGGTTTGCCACTCAAGGAGATTTTTAATAAAGCTGTGAAGTGGCAAGATAATCAGGGACAGAAGCAGTGCAGTACTGTTTGATATTAAGGAGATAAGTACAGCATTGCAAATTGTTTTGAAAACCAGAAATAACAGGATATGAAGCCTAGAGGCAATTGCAAAAAAATCAAACAAATAAACCCTTCACCTCCCAACTATTCAATACCATAGGAGGGCTGGGGCGAGATTAATATGAGAAGCCACTTTGTATCTAGCATGAGAGAAATGCTCAGAAAGAAATCACCTTTATTTTTTTTTTTCAGTTACCAATTAGTTGCTTTAATTTCTACACAACTTTTTGTATCTTCACTGAGTTTGTGGGTGTTTTGAGTTGTTCGCAGAACAAAACAAAACCCAGTCTTCCTCCCAGAGTAAATAAGACACTGCAGAAAACCGAATGTGCCTTTGCCTATTTGTTGACATGGTATCTTTTACATTTGGGTGGAAACAGACTGTCCGTGGTTGTTTCTGTTGACACTTAGCAGCCTGTGACACCTGAAGGAGAAGCAAGGCTTAAGTTAAATGTGCTTATAGTTGCACATACAGCAAATCTTGAAAGTACATCTAGCTTGTGGCATTCCATAAATTATAGAAGATCATAGTACAGCAGTGTCACATTAAACAGATGAGATTCTGATAGGTGGCTAAGGGAGGCCATCTCACTGAATCACAAGATTCCAGACGGACCCCTTCCTTTCTAAGCATCCCTTCAGAGAGGAACCTAGGTGCATCTGGATCCAGCGTCTAGATGCAGTCTTAGTCAATGGTTTATGAATAAAGGACTACATGCATTTACTTCTGTGTTTTTTTGCCACAAGTCAGGATTCAGTTACCTGTGAGTCTCCTGTGTGTAACTCCTTACACACAGGGTTAATACTTGTGACTCGCAGCCCAGACAGGCTGGCTGGCAGCTGCTTGCATGAAGGCCAGTCAGAGAGACAATTTCACAATGCTGGAGTTGATAAGTCATTTAATTCTAGTGACAGATTAAAAAAAATCTGGATTAGTATCAATAAATGCATTTGCCATGTTAGCACTTAAACAGTTATAACCAATTAAAAATTAGGCATATATATATGTATATAAATACATAACACTAAAAACTCAAGTTAGTAGCTATTTTCCTGGGAAAAACATATAACAGGGTCAGAGGTGCACAATTCTTACCAAAAAGGTATTCCTTCTTAGTGAAGGAAGAGAGGTTCAAGTCTGTCAACCCATCTGTCAGATAAGGTAGTCATTTTTTTCTAAGGAAAGGGTTTTCAGGTATCCATTTTTTACCTTTTGGAAACTCTTTGGCACTTCTCAGTGAAGTGGGACTATGTCAATTATGATGTGTTGACTAACCCTTGCCAAGACCACTTGTGTCATCAGAAGTAGGGACTTGGCAGCTTGCCATGTGTTGCAGACGGGGAGCTCAGGAGGTATTTTTAGGGGTGCTTCTGCTCTTGACTGAAGCAACACCAGGCTGCAAGACCTCCGTCTCACCCCAGGTGTCACTTAGCTGACATGAGTGTTAGATCACCATCCAATCTATCTGTTTTACCAGATGCAGTTGTCAGCCTCCACTGACTCCTTGCCAACCACTCTCTTTTGCAAAAACAAGCTCTTTGTGTCTCAGAGTGCCTAGCAAGTCTGTTGTACCACAAGCAATTAATTGAGACTTCATTAAAATTTGCAATAAAATTAAAAGGTATAAAATAATTCATAAATGCTAATATCAGTATTAATGATTTGTTTGTTTACAACTTTATTCTAGGCAGAATTTTATCAAAAGAAAAGCGAAGGAATGAGTGCTTTATTATAATTTCATCAATTAATTTTATCAATTTCGGTTTTGGTAAAACTTAAAATTTTTGAAGGAAAGAAAGAAACAGAGAGAATAAGATGATGTGGATAACCAACAATATTGGTCTGAAAGAAAATGAATTTTTGATGAGGCATTTTAATATGAGATTTAATAAGGTTATTTTATATTTCCTATGTTGGAGAGCTCATTTAACTCTGTCCTGAATTCAAGTGACTGTAGAAAAGAGTTTTTTAAATAGGACAAATTACTTAAATGTCATTTCTAATTGAAATATGTGGGGTGGTTTGCTAACTGTCAATGGATTACACGAGGTAGCTGAAGTATGGCTGTATCTCTACCATTGGAACCAGTCCAATTTGTTTAACAGGTCAGAAGATTAATGACATATGTGAATTAACCTGTGGTAATGGAGGAATAATTATCCTACTTTAAGAATAAACTGCTTTGATAAGCAAATTAAAACAGTGCTCTTCAAGACAAATGAGGAAGTTTTTTTTTAAAAAACTAACATTTAGTAATTATAAAAAAATTTTAAAAATTTATTATTAAGATATTGTACAAATAGTATCCTGGCCCAGTCCCCTAGTTTCACTGTAGTTGTATCTGCTTGTAGTATTAGCCCAATAATTTATTTCAATCTTTTCATTGAAGAAATAAAAATATGGGATTATTTAATTTTTTGACCTTTGATACATGAAGCAGACATTCAGCAGGTTAAAACTGTTCTGCTCTCCTTTGCATGGAATTTGGGTACAAAATAAGGTGGGTAAGGGAAAGGTTAATGGGCAAAAGAATCTGAGTTTTTCAGGCCATATCTAGCTGTTCTACAGCCAATGCTGGTGCCAGGCAGAATTGTTGATGGTAAACAGGGAAGTAATGAATAGATCCAGCAAAGCCTTCCATAATTCATTGTTGCCTCCAGCATTCTCTCATCTTTCTAACCATATGCTTCCCACTCAGCAAAATCTGTCAAAGCATTAATAATTACATTACTGTTCTTTTATATTATCACAAAAATGATGAGACAGACAAGGTATTAGGAGAGATCACTATAAAAGAGCTACTCCTCAGATGAGTGGGGGATTTTTTCCTAAAGCTTCTGTGATGACACTCTTTGGTCATTTTTATCTTTTGTCTCCAACAGTCACTGCTTGGACAGGTGAGGCATAACTGATGTTAGTAAAGATTACACCACACACATAGCCACAGGCATGTTGAGATTCCTTGCTGAAATCTGTTAGAACTTCGTCCATTCTGTCAGACAGGCAAGTGTTCAACTTTCTTCTGGTGATCAGTGCCACAGAAGAGGATGGGACAACTCTAGTACTTATGTTTGTGCATCTGCTCAAGTGCTTTGATAGTTTGAAGACAAAGAATGGAATACTTCTACAGGATCCAGTGTGAGTTAGGTAAGTAATGGAAGGACAGTGAAAGACTGATAAATGTAACAGCAAGAAACATGCTGAAATAAAGCATTATATTGTCAAATTATATTGTTATACAATAAATTTGATCAGGGTGAGATTCCATTTAGGCATGTGTGAAAGAAGCCACTCAAAGTCAAATATTTATCACCTGTGTGGATAAAAAAATGAGACAGCTCATTTTTATAGAACTTTGTAGAAAATCAAATCTAATCTTGGATTAAAAATCAAAACCTTTGTTGCTGCTATTAGCAACCTCGTTCAATTAATTGGCTTGATGAAAGCTTTAGTCATGCACTAAGATTTCAGGGATAGAGGTCACTACTCACCCAAGGATTATACTAGGTAGAGGCAAATATTCTTTACTTGTACTCAAAGAATAGGCCCTGTGCTACAGGGTACAAAAGTCTCTGTATCCAGTAGCTAATTTCTGTAGGTCAGCTGAGGTTTCTGTCAGCATTTTCCAGTGACGTTGTTTCCTCAACTTTGTAGTTCTATCAAGTGGTTTTCTTCTCTAATTCATTAGCATATTCTTTGCCTGGTTTCCTCCTTGTGATCTTTATCCTACTGCTAAGTGTGATTGTATAAGTCTATAGGCAGGTTAGTAGCATTTTGGCTTCCTGCTGGGACACATATTTTTTACTTGGCAGATGAATACTGGCATACAGAATAATATCTCTGAACTTTTCAGGAGCTTAATTAGCATACAGCAGTGGTACAGGGGGTTCCACTCTAGTGAACCCCTGAGCCACTCTTCACCCATGTGCAAACTTGCAGGGAGCTTGGCATAATTATAGTCTTACATAATTATAGTTTTTATTTATGGAGATTTGATTCTAGAGATGCTATTACCATATGCAAGAGGTTATTTTTCCAATGGAAGGGACACAATATTTATGAAGATATGTTCTATTGGTTTGGTAAATATTTGCCAGAGGATGAATATGTATAATTCCCAGTGTGCAGTGTAGAGAATATTCAGAAATACTAATCAGTGCTGGTGACAGGATGGGACTAATGACATTTCACTTTGTATGAGCTGTAAAGCCAAATTCCGTTGCCAAAAGGGTCTGCTACTGAAAATATAGACATTATGTAAAAAGCGTGAGCAAGATCCTTGTACAAAGTGGCACAGCTCCACTAGTTTATTGTATCTTAGTAAACTCTCCTTTCAAACTGTATGGTTTGGAGAACAATCTTTTCCTCTTGCATTTTAGTTACATAGTTTGTTCTGTGATTTTGATAAGATGGGAAATGAGGGAATTCATAGCAAGGCCTGATTTTTTTCTCTTTCTCTTTTTTCTCTTCTTTTTTCTCTTATTGTTAAATCAGGAGTTGAAATTCATGCACTTTAGTCTGACTCTGTTTTCATTTGTGCTGATGAAAGTCTTTCTATGCTGACATAACTTCATTCAGCCTCTGCAGTATTTTTATTGCCTTCCTAAGGAAACAGAGTTTAAGACATCACATAGAAGGAACATATCTCTGTATTTGTGTGTATGACTCACCCAAACTCACCCAGTTCAATCTGGAACCCATCAGTTGGTTTCAACTTGGTCAGACACATGGTTGTTAATCCCCTAATACTGTTTTCCTATACCTCTCACTTTTTTAAAAAAAGGTGTCTTTGGAAAGAGAAGAGAGCTTGTTAATGCTTACACTAAGACAAAATCTTCATTATGACCTGAACCTTCATTGGACAACAGAGAACCTATGCAGGAGCATAAAAATGAACAAAACATAGTAAATACCTCAACTGTTGCTTAAACACTGGTCAGAGTTCACTGCATGGACATTTTCCCCTTTTATAGACTTTTGGTTGTATAATCTATTTATTTATTTTATTTATATATTTTTGGGTGTAATAAGGTACGTGATGGAACATTTTCTGCAATAAGATCACGTTTCATTCACATATATTCTGTAATATACAGTACTAAATCAATTCATAATGCAGCTTTTGTATGGTTGGAGAACTGCAGGACCAAGCCCTTAGTAAACCAGGCTTCAAGTTCCTCTGGAGTAACGCACCGCCCACAGAGGCAATACTTAGATATCTTTTATTGTTGGCATGCACAGAGCCTTACTCAAGTCCAATCCTCTATAGTGATCTAACTGTTAATAATATTTGGATGACTGTCTGGTCACTATGAGATGTCATAGAAGTAAATGGGTTTTCTAATGCACTGCTTCTGTTTTGACTCTTTAAACCTAACCTCATAAAATCATGCCAGTGTAAGCATATAGACAACCAGATACAGAACATACAAAAAGTTTAGTAAAGACATAAAAATCTCTCAGATAAGAAAAAATGATTAAGTGTTTTCATGTATTTTGGTGGCCAAACAGAAGATTAAATACATATCAAAGTCAACACTAATGCTAGATTTCTCAGTGAAGTTCTAGAAAGTAGAGATTAATATAACTGCAAATCTGCATGAAATATGTGATGTTGGACATCTTTCAGAATAAAAATATTTTGTAGATTCATTGTAGATTTTCCAATTTGCTTCTTTCAGAAAAAAAAGATAACTCTTTTCTTAATAGCATTTGCTAATTGAAACATTTGGGTTGGTTTGTTTTGTTGTTTGTTTTTTTTTTTTTTTTAATTCAAAGTGACTGTTTCAAAATGTGCTTCAGTTCTTTTAAAAGCAATGTGATCAAGGCCTTGTATAAAAAAACCCTTTTCTATGGTTTGACAGAAACTGTCAAAAAAATGGTTTTGATGTTTTGACCTCTTCAGAATTTTGAAAAACAGCTTGCCTCTAAATGTAATACTCTTTCTTATTTCCCAGAATTGCTGATTAACTGAAAAATCAGTCCACCTGACTATGGGATTAACTTAAGAACACCTGGCAGGCAGAGGAAAAGTGTATGAGGAACTGTGATATTCTACTTTGTGGTTTTTTGTGGGTTTTTTTTTTTTTTTTTTTCTGCCTGGTCTTACTGAATAGATGATGTACCAAGACATGCTCAGACTTCTTTAATAGACTGTAAGGTCTTGGAATAATATAGATGACATCTATATTACACTTGTCTGTTAGATTGTTAAGGTCTGGTCACTCTGTTTTTATTTTCCTTTTTGACATTTTTAAATAAACTATGTCATATCCTAGTGATTTTGCTGGAGAATTAAACTCTGGAGAGCCTTTAATCAAAGTTGCTGATTCCAGAATGCAGATAGAGAATAACTGAGAGAGTCAGTGAATTTATCCAAGATCTGCACGTGAAACAGTGGAGATAAAGATCCTGATGTCCTACTGATACATTCCACTGATTCAGTCTTGATGTAGGTCTACTATCAGAAGGTTTAATTACTCACAAAATGAACGGATTAAATAGCCTCATAGAGAGTACATTTCCTCCCTTACTTCTTCCTATGTGTGACTGACTATTAACTCTTTCAGATGAAAATGCCATTGAACACATCAACCCAAAGGGAATTTGAAGGTTAATTGCCAGTTACAGAGAAACATTTTTAAAAGGAAGGAAAGAACAAAAATTGAAAACAGTAGCTTAGACAAAGCAATGTCTCTCTCCTTTGCATCAAAGTGTTCACATTCTGAAACTTTTTTGTTTAACTAAGTTTAACTTAAGTTCAGGCACATGTGAAGTCATAAAGGCACATAATTGTGCTGGGAAATACACTTGATGTATTAAAAGAAAATGTCACAGGTCAAAAGGAGAAGGTCTACTCTATGCTTTCTACACCCCTGCTGACTGCTGTTTATCGTGCCTGTGGTGAGAATTAAAATAATACTACATACTATTTGCACTGAAGTTCGTGCCTGGTCATTTCCCTTAGCTGTCAGGAAAGACTACGCTGACTAAGATAATTCAAGCCTGCAAATTCTATGAAATGCATTAAAGCTGACCTGAGTTGTCATGTTTTACACAAAAAATGGATTGAGGTCATACATTAGGAAACCTTTGAATATTTCTGATCATTTGAGAGTCACTCGGTAAAGTTATGTGAATGTTTGCTATATAAGATCTTAAATATCTTCTAAATTTCTGAAGTATCACTTAAGAGTATAATGGTTAATGACAGAAAAGGCAGTTTGAACTTCCTAAAAAAGAAGTAGAAAACGGCCTCTAGTATTTTAAATATGTTAGGGTCTTCCAAGTTTGCCAACCTGTCAAAGATTTTTGGTCTTTCTGACATCAAAAGACATCAATGTTAAGTGTGGCAAATACTTGAATGACATTGTAAATAGGAAAGTATTTATTTATATTTATTTCTTTCTCTTTTAATGCAAATGTTCCGTATTTCCTTTCCATAGTTCCATGTTTCTTCTGCAAAGGAAACTTTGTCTGTATTTTCCTATGAAGAGTTGTCCTCTATAGCTTAAGAAGAGAAAAAAGACAACCCAGTGTACCATTTTAGAAGATCCCAAGACATTCTTCTCAATAGTAACAGGATAACTCTTAGGTTATCATACAGGTAGTTACACTCTGCCTCCCTAATTCAACCCTAGGTTTGAATTACATGTAATATTCTCTTAGCAGCTAGACATCGAAATATCTCTAAGGGAAGCTGCGTTACCTGCAGTTACCTGTGTGGATGCTTATAAGAGCAGCATTTAATTTTCTGCTTTACAAGGGTTTTATCAAGTAAAAACTTTATAGTAGAAGCAAGAGTGTAGCAGATGTTGAGAGTGTCAGGTTTGGAAGGCAAAGGAACAGATAATGCATGGTCTTCCACAGGTACACTAAAGTTTGGGTTTCGGTATGCACAAAACAGCTGTAGAAGCGAGGCTTGTGGGTGCTTCTGAACACAGTAACCCATATTTTTGCCATTCCTGGGGACTTAAGGACAGAAAACCAAACTGAATTAGATGGTTGCATTATGCTGACATTTTTTCCTCTCTGGAAGAAATATTGCTCCAGAATTCCAGTGCATAATGTGACTAGATTGTAAGATAATTGAAAAGTCAGAATAAAGACTAAGACTGGGCTATGCCAGCCTAAGAATGAATATACGTCCTCATGTACTATCCTGAATACCAGTGAGAAAGATTTAAGGTATTTCTGATAGGATGCCTTACTAAAAGTTCTCTGATCTTTATCTTTTTTGTTTGTTTTTGACATCTAGTGCACCGTGAAACCCTCTGAAAAAGTGTATGTCTTAGATATTTTTATACAAACACATGAGTGGTGATGGCTGGATGCTCCTAAGGGTGCAAGTACTTCCTTAGCTAGATGTTCACGGCCAACTGGGTATGTAATGTAGCACTGATACTTCAGAAACTCTTTGTATGCAAACGAGACTTTTCCTCACTTCAAGAAAACTTAATATCACTGTACAGGAATATCATCTGTTCCTCTACCATTCTTACTTAACAGTGTAATTTAACTAGATGGCAGTAGTTATATTGAAACAACTTGTTGATATCGAGTCCTGTTGTATTCTCTTGGCAATTCCCAAATGTCCCTTTCTAATTCCTTTTTTTTCCATTTAGCAGATCGATCTGTCTGAACTAACACAAGTAACTTTTTGTTTGTTTGTTTTTCTCACTTTTTAATTATGAATTATTCAAAAATTAATCTAATTTTATATGCATTTTTAATTCCTGAATATTCACTGAGCTGTTGCATTGGTGGTTATTCATTAAATATATGCTTTAGATATAAGTAACCTGTGCAACTTATTTAAATCATATGAAATGTGCTTTTACTTTCTTGTAGGATTAACTTAACTTTTTAATAACTGAAAACCTAATTATGCAAAGGAATAATCCAACATAAGAAGGATATGGAACTTTGGAACGGGTCCAGAGGAGGGCCAAAAGATGATTAGAGGGCTGGAGCACCTCTGCTATGAGGATAGGCTGAGAGAATTGGGGTTGTTCAGCCTGGGGAAGAGATGGCTTTGAAGACACCTTATAGTGGCTTTCCAGTATCTTGAGGGGGCCTACAGGAACACTGGGGAGGGACTTTTTACAAGGGCATGTAGTGATAGGATGAGGGGGGATGGTTATAAATTAGAAGGGGGAAGATTTTGATAGAGATTAGGAAGAAATTCTTCACAAGGAGGGTGGTAAGGCACTGGCACAGGTTTCTCGGGGAAGTTGTGGATGCCCTCTGCCTGCAAGGAAAGGCTGGACGGGGCCTTGGACAGCCTGGTCTGGTGGGAGGTGTCCCTGCCCATGGCAGGGGCTTGGAACTAGATGATCTCTAAAATCCCTTCCAACCAAAACCACTCAATGATTCTACGATTCTGATTCTTTCTAACAAAATACCATCTGAAGGACATATAAAACACCTTATGAAACTCCAAATCCTTGTAACTAATCTCAACAAATATTTATTGATGAATCTTTGAAAAGACAAATCAAACCAAAAACTTCAGTGTATCTATTCCTAAATAAAACAAAAAAAAAGCCTAATATTCTTTCCTCTGTCACTGGACTTAAGTTAAATGTATGCATAAGGATACAAACACAGTTTGATTTCCAGAAAGTGAACTAATTATTTGGTGATATTTTAATCATGTGTCCTATCTCTGTAAGTGATTAAAAATATACATCATTTTTCATACATGTTATGGATGAGAAGACCACTACAATGAAGTCACAGTCTCAGAAAAGAGCTCAGCTTATTACTGAGAATGATATATCCAAGTGTGAGTAGGCACTTTCCAGTTACACTATATGCTTTCTACATAGAGAAACAAACAAAAGGGGCTTGGGAAAGACATTGATTCATTAATGAAAGCAACTCAATGCTCATATTCCCATTTTCAGCAGTGAAGAAAAACATTGACAGACATAATGGTTTCTCAACAAGAATACTAGGAATACACTGCTGAACACATACTAAATTCCTTAAACGAAGGTGTGCATACGCACTTGTGAAGTGTTAGCTAAAGAAAATCATCTGTTCATCTATACATTGACTTTCTGTCAGATGGGATAGTTTCTTAATGTATAATGTTAATGAATTGGCTTTACTGAAGTTTCAATAGCTGAATGTGGAAAAATATCTAATTAGTGGTTAATTTATCATCAGATATGATTGCTTGAACTAATAAAATATATTTATGTAAAATATTAAAATCACTTTAAAAGTGTTTGAAATCTTGTTATGTGCATACATTAAGCCAGAGCGTGAAACATTTGTAATGGATTAGCAATCCATGTGAAATTTGTTTACCCCTTTGACTGTAATGTCTAAACGAAACTAGGTATTTTGCAGAGTAGTTATTCAGAGAGAATAAAGTGATAATAGAGGCAGGGTTATATCTGATGTCATCCTATTTATTTTCAAAGAACATATAAAATAGTTTCCATAAACACAGAAGAAATAAACGAGTAGGATTCAGTTACTTTTCCCACAGCTGTAAACCTCTTTCCTGCCAGATGTCAGTTCAGGTAAGTCACATTTTTTACATTCTTTCACCTTTGTCTTTTTGATCCTTGTCATTTTTCCTTTTTGATTACTTATCTTTCTCTCTTCTGCATGCTACTGCTTGTAGTTATGTTTCTGTGAAATAGTGCCCACTCCCTATATAAAGTGCCACTTCTGACCCCTTTAAAACAGTTGATCAATGTAGAAATCTGATTTAGACAAATCTTTATTTTAGCCATTGTTTCACAAAAAACATTTAATTACTGTTTTGTTGTTCTAAATAGTGAGCTACTACTATCTTCTTCAATTAAATTTAAAGCAGCTTTGTTCATAGTAGTATTATTCCTGTGTTCTCCTTAGAATCTCATGAGGAAATGTTACTAGATCTGATAACACACCCTAAAATTCTCCTTGCAGTCATTTTTTCATTGTGGACATGATCCAGTTCCTCAGTTATGGTGAAACAAAAGTACTTCAAAATCAAACATTTCAGCTTTCTTGCTTCTGTTTCAAAAAACAGTCAAGTTGTTAAATCCCAGAGCAACAAAATGTTCAATGAGCACAAAATCACCCGAAAACACTGAATATCTTAGTGTTTAACATGAAATTTTTTATTCAGTTTTTCAAATTTCTGCCTAAAATACCTTTTCATTGAGATATCAAGATCAATCTTACATAGTCAACATTTGAAAATTTCAATTGTAAGGCATAAAATCTTAAAGTCTAAAAAGAAGTTCTGTTAGATACCAAATCTTGCTCTGAGCATTCTGGCAGCTATGAACTTGCAACTCTTTGAATCAGTGACAATTTCTTGTTGAAAATTTAGCAATGCTAAGCCATAAATGAAACAGAACTTATTTCCAAGAGTTATTTTAATCTTCTGCAGAAATAACCTTTGATTCTTTTGATAAGTTTTGGAAGACAAACACAGGAATTTGGCAAAAACTCACCTGTTGGTGAATTTTCATTTTTGTCAAGATCTCATTTCTCCTGTCTGGATTCTACCTTAATGAAAGCTGCCTCATAAGCAAGTGCAGAGACAGTCCTCGATTTGTTAGAGTTGTTCAGAAATATTTCTTCTATTGTCAAATAAATAGATAAATGTGATTGGATATGTTTCTCACTAAGAACTTGTCAAAATAACTGCAAATAAAGAAAAGGTTTATTCCATATTAGAATTGCAGTCTGAGCCCTTATGAGCTCAATTATTTCTATTATCTTTGCTCAGCAGAGAGATTACATCTCCCATGGTACTGTGGCATATATGATGGAACCCTGGCCATCAAGTTTGAAATTTTACTTGACTTCTAATATCCCAGAGAGATTTGTTAAGTATGGTGAGACAATAGAGTATGTTTGCAGAGGTGTGTTGAGATCTGTGATGGAGCTCCTTAGTATGCTGTGATGTAATTCAGGATGGACATGAATAGAAAAAACTTACAGGAAGTCTGCCGGGATTGGTTAACCAGTGTGACCTTGATCTTTAAAACTCTTTCCCAGATGAATGACAGACTGTCTTTACAAAAGATTTGATCTGCTGCTCTCTTAAAGGAGAAGTAACACCTGAGATTTCCTGGGGCACTTCAGAATTATTCTCCCTGTTTACTACACTGCACTCAGCTCTAGAGAGCAATATAGTAGTTCACTTTACCGAGTGTGAAACTGCCCTATTTCAAATTCTTCCTCTGAAAACAATCCTCACACACCAGAGCCATGAGTTAATTATAATGAAGAGTTTGAGCAGTTTAATCCTGCAGTGGCATAATAGTAAGTTTAATTAGAAATAGCAAGATACAGAAGATGCAGCTCTCATTCTCCCTGTTCTCTGCCTGTGACTTTTTTTTTATATCCAAATATACAGTCCAAAGACGCTGTAATAGTTTCCTGCTTCATAAAACATTTAAGCATAAGTGACAGTAACTAAAGTAATTCTATGATGTTCAAACAGTTCAAATATAGTCATCAGTGTACTATCAATTGTAGTTTTATTCTTACTTTTGTGTGATCTCTGCATAATTCACAAATAACTTTTTATACTTTCCCAAATCCTTTGCCCTTTCTAGTGGAATAACTCATCTGAACTATTAAAGAAAGTATTCTGTCTTCTCACAATGCACCCAACATGCACACTTCTGGCAGTTACTGATGAATTGTGCGCACGCACACACACTTACTCACTCACTCACTCACACTTTCTCTCTCTCTCTACAACTAGAGATCCCACAACTTTGATATCTGTATTGCGTTTGGTTCGTCACAAACCCGAGCATCACATGCCTCAAGGAGACATTCTTCAACTACCTAACATTTAGCTATTACACATGGTTGTTAAGTCATACTCTTACCATAACAATAGGGAACACTATTTGTAAAAGGTTAAGAGAAAAATACTTTTTGTATGCACCTTAAATTTTTGGAACATTTTTAGTACTTTTATTCTTAGCATCCAACCAGACTATGCAGATATTGATGACTCAAACTTCATTATGGTCTTAGAATGATACATATTTTTTCACTTATATGACAGGCGAAAAGACTGAAACAAAGATTTTTTTGAGCTGGATCAACAAAGTCATGGCTTTATTGTCAATAGGGCTCAGTAGCAGCAAAACGATTGCAATTGTACCTCAGTTTTCCCCCCAGAAGGCTTCAGATAGTGCCTAGGTGCAAAATAACATACTGCATGAACAGAAGCAGAGGATACATCCAAGGGTTATTAGCAATTCTGGGCTCTTAAGTTCGTCGTTTAGATCCTCAAAACTCTTTCCTGCTGTTGAATGTGGTTAAGATATCATCATACTTACCTTTCCAGCAGAGAAACTAGCTAGGCACCTGAATGTCATTTCTGACCACACCTAGAGTTGGCCAAGTCTCTGCAAAGCCTGCAGTCAGGCAGGCACCCTCAGGGCAGCAATGGTCTCTGACTAGTAGCATTAAAAGAAACTGAGGCTCTCTGATGGTATTTATTTATACCTGATGATGCTTAACTACAAGTACCACTCTTCTGTATTATAATAACATCTGTATTGCAACTTCTCTTAAACTCCTTTTTCCCCATGCAGTATGCTTTTGACTTTTCCTGTTTCATAGAATTGTAGAGTGCTTTGGATGGGAAGGGACCTTCAAGCTCACATTGTTGGAACCTCATTGCCATAGGCAGGGACACTTGCCACTAGATCAGGTTGCTCAAAATGTCATCTAGCTTGGCCTTAACACCTCCAGGGACGAGGCATCTGCAGCATCTCTGGGCAATCTTTTCCATTGCCTCACCACTCTCAAGGTGGATAACTCCTTCCTTATATGTAATCTAAACCTATCCTCTTTCAGTTTAAAGCTATTAACCCTTGTACTATCACTATATGTCCTTGTAAAAAGTTCCTTTTCTTTCTTGTAAGTCTCTTTTAGGTACTGTAAAGCTGCTATAACATCTCCTCAGAGCCTTCTCTTCTTCAGATTGAACAACCCCACTCCCTGAGACTTTCTTCATTGGATAGGTTCATAGAGAACTGCAGTCCTCTGATCATATTTGTGGCCCTCCTCTGGACTCACTCTAACAGATCCATGTGTTTCTATGCTGAGGACTCCAGAACTGAATGTGGTACTCCAGGTGAGGGCTCACAAGAGTGAAGAAGAGGAGCAGAATCACATCCCTTGACCTGCTGGACTCACTTCTTTTGATGTAGCCCAGGATATGTTTGGCTTTCTGCTCTGCAAGTGCATACTGCTACCTCATGTTGAGCTTCTTATCCACAAGCACACCCAAGTCCTTCTCCTCAGGGCTGCTCTCAATCTATTGTCCACTTCACTTGTGTTTGTACTTGGGATTGCCCTGACCAGGGTGCAGGTCCTTGCACTTGGCCTTGTTGAACTTCATGAATGTTGCATAGGCCCATCTCTCAAGCCTGTCGAGGTCCCTCTGGATGGTGTTTCTTTCCTCCAGCATGGTGATCACATCATACAGTTTGATGTTGCCAGCAAACTTGCTAAGGGTGCACTCAATCCCACTGTCCATGTTGCTGACAAAGATGTTAAACAGTGCCAGTCACAATACCAACTGCTGAGGAACACCATTTGTCACAGGTATCCACTTGGACATTGAGCTGTCTACTGCAGCTCTTTGAGTGTGACCATCCAGTCAATTCCTTATACACTGAGAGGTCCATTTGTCAAATTAATGTCTTTCCAATTTCGAGACAAGGGTGTTGTACAGGACAGTGTTAAGCACTTTGCACAAATCCAGGTAAATGACATCAGTTTCTCTTCCCTTATTGACCAACACCATAACCCTGTCATAGAACACCAGTTTTGTGAGGCATAGTTTCCCCTTTGTGAAACCAAGCTTGTTGTCACCAGTCACTCTCTTATTTTTCACGTGTCTTAGCATAGTTTCCAGGATGATCTGCTCCATAACAGTGCCAGGCACAGAGGTAAGACTCACTGGCCTGTAGTTCCTGGAGGTCTTCCTTTTCTTCTGTCTTTAAAAATGGGGATTATGTTTTCTCTTTTCCATTCAATGGGAAACAGACTGCTGTGACTTCTCAAATACAGTGAATAATGGTTTAGAAACTACTTCTGCTTGTTCCCTCAGGAGCTGTAGATGCATCTTATCGGGTCCCATGGACTTGTGCATTTTTCCAGTTCCTTAGATGGTCTCATGCCTGATCTTCTCCTACAGAGTGGGCAGTGCTTCATTCTCCCCCTCCCTGCCTTTTCCTTCTGACCATACATTTTTATTTTCTGCTAAATGCAATAAAAATTGTAACAGAGAAGTAACAGAAAAAATCATCCTCTATCGTGATATAATTTGCTCCCATATTTTCAAGTTGGAGTTACTTGCTATACTGGTAAAAGCTATTTCAGATTTTTTTTTGTAGCTCAGAGCCCTTACACCTGTTGAAGTCTCAACAGACAATACTAATGAAACAGCTTGCTGTGCTTCATCTGGGAGGTCTACATTAGGAGTAGTGATTTTAGACTCATCACCAGTATGATAGAAATGCAAGCATAGTCAGGCCAGCCCTGCGGTACTGATAATTAGAAAGGTCAGCATTTTACTTTTCAAAAGTGTGAATCTGATTCAATAGCAACTAGAAGAAACTGATTATTGAACTGTACAAATTAACACATTTAAGACTATGCACACGCTGAATGCATCTGCATTTTCAGTAGGTTTCTTTATACCTTTGAAGTTGTAAACCTTTTTAATCACATAAGATATTTGTATTTCTTATATTAACCCAGCATATTAATGCCTCAGTGTATCAATGTACTAGTGTGTTAATCTTCCTCACACTCCTGGGAAGGAAAGCAATAGCTCTTCACTGTTCTGGGGTAATAAAACTAAGACTGAAATATAAAATATTTTTCTCAAGGTTCAACAGAAAATACGTTGCAGAATACTTGCTTCTTCTCCCATGTTCCGTATTAATAGTCTCATTGTAAGTCCATCCTACTTTAATTTCTTCATTGATGTTTTAAAAAAAGAGCTATAATTTTGAATCACAGTGAAGCAAGGTTTTGTTCCTTTGTGTATTTAGATGGTGAGGAACACCTGGACTGCTATGGGAAGGTCCACTTAAGGATGTTTTGTTATTACAAAAACACATAAAATACTATTTTGATCTTTTTTTAGCTTAAAGAGAAATAACTAACGTTCATTAATTAATTGAATTTAGAAACACTTGATCTGCTGGAAGAGGATTGCCTTTGAGAAAATTCCTTTGAGTATAAAGACTTAAATTGTTCATACAGTGTACCCACAGTAAGTGTAAATGAAATAAAGTTACTTTGCAGGCATAAATTCAGTTAAGTAGTCTTATAATCAAGAAGCCCTTAAATAGAATTTGAGACTATAAAAAAAACCCACAACCCAAACCACTCTTCAAAAACCAGATTTATTGAGAACTAAAAAACTCCAAAACCCTTCTAAGTTGAGTGTTCCCATCATAATAGCCCTTTGATAGCAATCTTTTTTTGGATGCTGGGCAGATTGCTAATTTCCTTCTGGGAACGGATTGAAATAGCTCTGAAGCTAATCAGTAATCAGACTTCTCATCCACTATTCAGGGCTTTCTTTTGGCTGTGTCAAGAGGGCTGTAGCATAGTGACCCTGAAAGAGACCTCTGCAGATTGCATGCCTTAATAAACTGACTATATTCTGAATGGAGTAGATTGAACTGTTGGAAGTAGTTCACGTCATCTAGTCAGCTTCAGGAAGTCAATATTCTTGGTGTGCCTGGAAAATCTTGAATTGCCTATCACCCATCAGCTTTCAGCAGTAAGTCTTTCAATGCAGCTCTACAACACTCTCTCTAAATAAGGCAGATTGGTTTTCATTATCTGCTTTATTTAGAAGAAGTAATCAGGATACTGAGTGTATGAGCTCATATACTTGAAAATATGTCAGCACTAATCTGAGGTAGGAACCTAAATGCTTCTGGCAATCTATATGTTTGGTTTTAAGGTTAAGTTGACCTAGTGGACTCTCTAGAATCTGCTAAATGAAACTTAGGCACAAAAAATAATTTTGTGCGGTCATAGTAGTAAAAGCCCTCCAAATAAGGAGGTTTTATACCAGGCACTGTTTGAATATCTAGATATACTATACATTTTCATATTTAAGAACGTCAAATTGGTAAATGGAAGAATGCAAAATATTAATGACAACTTTGTCCTTTTCCCAGTCCTAATACATCAAAAAATATTGGTCCAGCAAGCATTTCGATGTTATTTGGGACTAAGGCAACTCTACTGACATATGGAATAATCCAAAAGGTAACCCTTGTCCAAATGCAATATTTGGTAAACAGTTTTTCAATATATTTAGATTTTCCAGAAGCTTTATATAGATTTGTGTTTTCTTTAGAATAATAGTAATACTGCAGATGAGTAACTAGCATGTGAAATGTGAGGCAAAACTCAACAAGCTAAATTGTGCTTTCATTTGTGTACCTTATCAGAAAGAAAAAAGAGATATAGGTTACACAAGGTGCAACCCCAAGTGAAATGTCAAAAATAGTGGCTACATTACAGTAGTAACCACAGTAATGGATGCTACAAGTGTGGTCGGGCTTGGATGGGAAAGAGGTTTTGAGACCCCACAGATGATTGCATTAAAAGAAATGCAGTAAGACAGGCTGTGCTTCATAGTCCTGACATAGATTTTCTCCCCTACAACTAATTTTCAGTGCTTATATGGGAAGACTTAAACAGAAACAGATTCTTATAACAATATATTATGCTGGACGGATAACAGTTAGTTTAGAATTGGAGGTTAAACGGCTACATTGCATTTTGTTCAGGCTAATGAGTTGTGCTGAAAAAAGGGTAAAAACAACTAGGGAACAGGCAGAACCTTCATTTCAGTTATTCTGTAGCATAGCAGCTGGACACAATGATGAAACAGAACGTGCCAAGCTTCCTAAGGACTATAGTGGGATTTCCTTCTGAAGAGAACTCTGGAGGGATCATATCCTGAGGAACATCTGTGAAATATACAATTGCCTCTGTGCTCTCATGGGCAAAGCTATTTGCAATGTATTATTCAGAACTGTAGCTGGGGGAAACTCTTCAGGAGAAAGGTTTTCTGAGTGAAAAATGCATCTGCCTGAAACAATTTACAAATTCATTTTGAATTTTTCATTGTGTTTAAGCTAGAAAAATGGATGAAAAAACCAGAAAAATACTAGGAGTTTCCACTGACCATTTAAAAATGATGTTTGAATTCAAAATGGACCTGTGTTTAATAAGGAGAACAAAGTCTTTGTTTGTAAAAGACAACAAAAAATGCTCAAACTAAATGATTCCTTATCAGCTTTAAAAAAATACTTCATTTGAACACTTTATTTCAGGAATTTTTCCTTCCCATATGAAAAAAAAAGAGATGAAAAATTATTTTACAGCAACTTACAATGATTTCTATTTTGTTTTGTGCAATTTGAAATATGATCTCTTACTCAATTGTATTTGGGCGTGTGTTTAAAGACACTGACCAGGTCTGATATAAATTCTTTCATTCTTACAACATAAGGTCACTGTAACACCATTTTTGTAAGGTGAAAATTATTTAACTTGAGGAAACACTATAAAACTCTTTATTAGAAAGTCTATTTATTTCTGAACTTTTCCTTTAGTTTCAGAACTTACATATGATGGTCTTTGAAAGACTACCAACTCAGAGTTGCCAGCTGCACATTTGTTAGCTATTTACAATAAAATCAGTCCTATTAATTTGCTAATGAATTGATATTGACTTTACATTTTGAGAGCTGGCAATGTTTCAGCAATCATTGTTGCCTCATTTCCAAAGTGAACATCAATGAATTTCCCTTATTGCATAAAATGCAAAAATCAATTAAAAAAATCTATTTGGTTTAACAGCACCTGATTTCAAAGTATGGCACCAGATCAAAAACTCCACTCACAAGTCAGGGTTGGAATGTGGTTGATTCTCTCTACTTGCTAATATGTTGAGATTGGAATAATGGTAAATAAAAATCTAGAAACTAATTAGAAAAAATAATAAATTAAATTAGAGTGTAAGAACTGAGTTGAACTGTATAAAGATAACAGTTCTTATGGGTATTTTGCCCTTTCTCACAAGAATACCTTTTCTGAACTAAATACAGAGGCTGCAGAACAGAGATTTAGGAACCTCATTGGAAAAAAAAAGAAAGGTTTCCACAACAAATAAGTCACCAAATAGAAAGTGAAAGATCTTCTCTGGGTTAATGTTTTCAGGTGAATATTTCTCAATATTTCTGTGTGCTCTTTCTCGCTATCTAATAGGATATATTTACCAAGAAAAGATTTCATGATAACCATATCACACCAGAGCCTCTCAGTCTCTGAAAACTCACAGAATTCTGAATACTTCTTCCAATCAACCCTTAAAAATGATCCTTCTGAATCTTGACCACTGTTGCAAGCTGAGTAGGATGTAGCTTCTAGATGATGACTGGCAATTTGTTGTCTTAGAGAATTCTGAAGAGGTTTAATCAACCTACTTTAGAAGGAAAAATAAAGAATTGCTGCAAAGTGGAATGATTACTTTTTGCCTAAACCTGTGTGCCATGAACCTGGAAAACTGAAGTGGAGCCAGGAAGTTTTGTAACATAAGTTCTTGAGAAGCCATGAGTCTTGTGGTTTCTAGGCTTTCCGGTCTGGGCGCATCCCCTCTCACTTTAGTCCCATAGCTGGAAAAACTTTGTTAGGTTGTTGGTTGGTTATTAGCTCCCTGTACTGTTAACTGAGTGAAGATCCCAAGCTGGTGAATCTGCTTGCTGAAGATACTACTCACTCTCTTAAGATGCTGATCTTTCTCCACTAACTAGAGAGAAAGCCTACAACACCAGAGCTGTAATGCGTTTCTTTTTTCTACTGCACAGCCTAACAGAAAACTAAGTAAACAAGCTATATGTTTTAAAGAATTTCATCAAAGTCAGCATGATCTGGTGAAATATTTAGACTTAGTGAATGCCCTAAATAAGTACATCTTCTGCTCCTTTACACCTGACCATGAACAAAAATATTGGTTTTTCCTATGTCAAGGCAGTCGAAGCCTTTGAAATCATCCTCCTGCATACACACCTGCCATATTCTTCCCTAGCTTAATGACTTTTGAATCTGTTTGACAATTCAGCTGTAAGATAGTGAAGACAGTCAACCAAAACTCGTGATTGGAAGGCAGCAGTCAAATGTTGGTAGTAGTATTAGGCAGACAGGAAACCACACAGAAGCAAGCCACAGAATACGACAATTTTGCTTCCTGTGTAGCTATTCAGTACATTTCTAAACACTCTTACTGATCAGAGTGTAGTCAACATACAAGTCCAGCATAACGAATTGGAAGAGTCTTAATAACTTCTATCACTGCAGGACTTATTTCAATAGATATTTTAGTTCTCATGATAGACAAGCCCAAGATGCACTCACAAGTTGTGCTTTCTCTCTAGATTACCTTTTGCTTTTCCTTTTTGTTATTGTTCTCTGAACTTACAGAAACCCCTGTAATTGAAAGTACCTATTGTTGCTAAAGTAAAGGGAAATCTATAGCTAATGCAAACATAAACTCAAGTGACAATATCATGAGAGTCTTTCTTTTTAGAAAAGCCAAGCATCTATACGGTTCTATAGACATTGCCTTTTTTTTCTTTAATGCATGAAATTACAGCTTTGTGTTGTATACAATTTTCAATGGCAATAACTTCTGAAGTAATGTAAAAGTACACCAGAATACATTGACTCGTTTGTGCATTTGAGTTCGATTTTTTCCCTCCAACAGATGTTAGACTAGTTCAAGTAACAGTTACAGCACACGAGCGTGCCTACTTGAAAAATCTGGGACTGAAAATGTCCTTTCCCCATGCATCTTATTATCTGATTGATATCTGCACTGATCACACATCCTTTGAAGTGTCACCATAGATTAGAAAGGTCAAATGTATATGTATATGTCTCTTTCATTAATTAAATATAAATTGCAGTGTCTATACTAATTTTTGGTAAATATGTATGAACAATGTTTAATGATTCTACATAATTATTTTCATTCTAGGAATTTCTAGGTGTCCCTCATAAACAAAAATTTGCATATTTAAGTTCTACAGATTTTACTGGTTTTGAGTTTCATTGAGAAAATGCAACTGGTACAGGAGTTCATAAAAATAATCTAAATATAATACATTTACTCCTCGATTACTTAGGTCATGTTTTAATGAACAGTTCCATTCTTGATTACATTTGATTTAATTTGGACTAAATCCACACATGTCAGTAGCCAAACAGAAAATATCTCATTTCCCAGATTGGTTAACTTTTTAAACACTAATAATATTTTCTGCAATTTATCTGGTATCCAAATGATACAGAAAACCAAGGGAAATCTAGGAAAGGACATAAAAAATATTATGAGCCTGAAGGAACCATTGAAGAAGGATTAAGAGAAATCGATGTTTGGTGCTATTACAAACCCACCCGCTGGACAGGATGATACTTATACGCTAAAACTTTTGGTCTCTAAATGTTTAGTAGAAGGACATAGTAAATATTCCAGATAGAAATTGGGTCATGACTTTTATTTGAGTAAACTTAACAGTGGGAAAATGTACAAGAAATATCAGGTGAAGTTTCTTAAACATGGAATTCATAGGTATGTTGAATGCTTTCTAAAGGGAATTGATGAGATTAAGCCACTACAAACTAAAGTCTGCCTGAGAAAGAAGTAGAAAATAAGAACATAGTCAGCATACTGTCAGTGAGTTACTGTGATTGAATTTTGTTTATCCGAGTTTAGAAATGCTTGCAAGACTGAAACAACTTTGAGAAACTTTCAGTACAAAGTTATTGTTTGCTTTTAAAAGTACGACTGAGATGAATACTTTTTATTATATATGGTGGTCTGTTTGATTTACGTGTGTGGTGCTTTGTCTTACTAGTCTCATAAAGCGTGCACTATTGCTTTTGGGTACCAAATAGATGCAAGGCAGTCTATATGCTAAAACTGGTGGAAAACACTGAAATTCTTATTAGAAAAGATATGGGGTTTATTGTAGACTTTCGGTGAGTCATCTGCATACCAAAATAAATCAGTTTAATCTCCTGTAGCTGAGAGTTCTTCAGCATTAACTGATAGCCAAGTAAGATAGACAATGACTCCAAGATGCCAGCTTCTGAAAATTAAAGAGGAGCCCAGTGCACTGTAGTGGGTGGGACAGCACTGTCTTCCCAGAAACAGACCAGGCAAACATAGTCAAACCATATTCTGACTGTGTAAGATGAAATATCAGCACGAATAAAAAAAACATTCTTTTTATAAACATGCAGACCATTTCTTTTAGTGGTTTCATGACATAGTTTTAATGTTTGTAGTCATCTCTTCACTATAATCCCAAATAGATCTGGCTACTTGCAGCTTTGGAAATCCTGACCACAATATTGAACTCCTCTGGTAGAAAACAGTCTCCAAATAGGGAACACAAGAATAAATCAGAAGAAAATGCATGGGAATAATGGAGAATTTTCACCCATCTTAACCTTCATCTGTTCCCTGTCTCCTATTACACCTCCCACTCTTCCCATCCAAGTGTCTCTATCTCTCTCACTAAAATTCCAGGAGTTATAGTATGTGTTTTTCAAAGTAAATCTAAGAGAGCCATCACCACTCTTCATTTAATGGTATCTTGAAAACCCCTGATTTCTTTATTCTTAGTGTCTGGAAGAAGAAAAGAAAAGGGGGGGAACAGATCCACTTACCTTCATGGCCATTTTTATGCATCCTTATGATTTAGAAACAGTTGAATATGAGGAACTGTTATAAACTTATTTGGCTAACTATTTTGACATTTTCTGCTTACAGTTGAAATAAAGTGACTGTTAAGTTGTTATGCATAACTTCTAAATTGTTGGGTTTTGGGGTTTTTTTGTTTTTGTTTTTTTTTTTTTTTATGTGTGATAATGAGCTAAAGGCTTACAGAGCTTCTGCGTTCAATTTCCAGGCTTTGTACTTTGTAGCACCATCAGTTAACAAATTTACCAAGACAAGTTATAATCACAGTGCATGTAGAACCATTTCATTTGTAAATCATCAGCTTGAATATTATCAATATATTTGAGGTGTGAAGGTGAGGCACTGATATATTAATATTGAAATTGTACAGTATTATCAATGTCTAGTTTGTCAGATATGTGGATCTAGTGCTTTATATTTATTAAATACTGATAGTCAATATGAGAAGGGAAGGGGAACAGGAAAGGGAATTTAATTCTAATTTCTTCCTGACTATGATATAAGGACCTAAAGGAAAATACAGCTAGTGCTACCAGTCACACCAATTCTATCCTGCAACACCCATGGCTGAACTGTATTCTAAATGTGGGCTTAATTGTTCAAAATGTTGACATTCAGGAACTATGTAAATTGATACCTAATTAACTTGCTACAGTTATCTTGTTAAATGTCAATTAAATATATTAACATTTCTAACAATTTTAATGTATCAACAAGAATTTAACTGTACCTTTATTATCATTATAATTCTCACTTAATTACATGGCTATATGATTTATCTTCTGCATAATTATTCAGCCTTTGTCTATGTTCTTTTAAACAATCAAACTGGTATGGTATATATTCTTTACAGTATCTAATCTTTCTCTGTACAATTCTTTACCTTTATCAAGACAGCTTCCACTAGGACACTAAAATAAAATGTAGAAGGGAGGTGAGGCTTTTGCTACCTGAGCTCAAATGTACTGCTATGGAAACAGACATTTCCCAAGGTCTGGGTATAATTCTATAATGTTAGTTATTTCACATAAACAATCTGAAAAATCATTGAAGGAATATCTGTATAATGGGCAGGTTCAAACAATTGCTACAGATTCTTTTACGATGAAATATTAGTTCAGTTACAATACTGGTAAACAATACATCACATCTTGTTCGGTTCATACTCCTCAAGTTCATACAGCTCAGAACTAAGATCACTGAAATTAGAGTATCACATATGTGAAATAAAACCAGTTTCGGACAATGTTAACAAGACATTTTTTTACAAAACTCTCACCTGAATGATTCGTTCTCAAATTGAATCATCATCCTGCTTCAGGGCACTTAATGGATATATATCCACTATGGGAAAGAGCAGTAGACATAAAGAGGCTGGACATGTTGGGTTATTAATAAAGAATATCAAAGCAAGAACTGAATAAAGCATACATTACTGATTTCCTAATAAGATCTGTATTATGAACATCATTCAGCAAAGAACTTACAAATGTAAACTTTATGTAGTGTAGTTTTTGGCCTTAAGTAGAAATATTTACAAGGTTTAGCTTAAGTAGGTGCTTAATGTTTCACTGCATCAGATGAGAAGATAAGCCCAGCAGAAGAAATGTTTTGACTGAAGTATAGTACAAATATAGTACAAATGGGATTTGGGGGAACAAAGAAATCTTTAGATTCTGCAGATAATGTATTCCTGAAAAAAAAGAGGAAAGGAGGGTCAAAATTTTGAGAAGGAGAAAACACATTTCCTAACATAGATGCCTCAGAGCTCTGCATTTGAAAATAAGTTGGTCACTCTAGGCTCTCTTTGCAGAAATGGCAAATAAAAATAATAAAAACCAGGGATGTAAAGAGTCTGTTTCTCTAGACCAGCTTCAACTTAGATTAATCCAGCCCTTTGACATTTTTTTTTTTTTTTTTTTGGCAAACAGTACTTGCTTCATTCACAAATCCTCCCAGCCCCAGGATAAGCATGCTCATAAGCTTAAGATTCACATATCTTTTAATATCTAAAGTGGAGGGAATTTAATCCTGCCTGAGTGATTTCATTTGGGAAACACAGAGTAAAAAAAAAAAAGTGTTGACTTTTGGTGTTCTTTTGTTTAAAAAGCAATCTTTTTCTTAAATTAAACAAATTAACTATGAAAATGAAACAGAATGTTTTATAATATGCTCAAATTAATCATTTTATCAAAACCCCTTCCCTCAGTCTCTCAACCCACAGTCTTTTTTTTTTTTTTTCATCACTTGCCTGGGTTTACTGGTGGGGGTTGAGTAGTGGGGCATTGCTAGCAACAGAGCAGGACTGCAGTCCTCATCAGGACAGGGCTGTTGGAGCCATCTTCTGAGCTGTGAAGAACCTCAGGAAGAGCTTCACCTACCAGAAATTATGCTTCCCAGTAGTGCCTCCAGCGAGCAGACTCTCACTAAATGCCAGACCTGCAAGGACAAAATGCACTAAGGCTATGGCAAGTCCTAAAATAACTAATTATGCTGCTTTCTGAGAATATGAAATTCAGTTTTTCTTTCAAAACAGATAAGAAAAATGTCGTGGTCTCAGCTGAGATAAAGTTAATTTTCTTCTTAGTAGCTGATTTAGTGCTATGTTTTCGATTTAATATGGGAATAATGTTGATAACACACCAATGTTTTTGGCAGTTGCCAAGTAGTGTTTATCTTAAGTCAAGGACTTTTCGGCTTCTCGTGCTCTGCCAGTAGGTAGCTGTATGAGAACCTTGCAGAAAGCATAGCCAGGACAGTTGGCCCAAAATCATGTTCAGTATATAAACTTGGGAGCTCTCCAGGACATGGGGATCGCTGCTTGTGGATGGGCTCAGCATCAGTCATTGGGTGGTAAGCAATTAAATTGTGCATCAGTGGTTTTGTGTTGTCTTCTTCTGTTGTTGTTTTTTTATTATTATTATTAATCTTAATTTGCTGTCCTATTAAGCTGTCTTTATCTCAACCCGCAAGTTTTACTTTTTCTTTTTTTTTTTTTTTTTTTTTTTATTCTTTTCCCCTATCATCTCACCAGAGTGAGGGCCAAGGGGTCAGTGATCAGATGAGTTGTACTCAGTTGCCAGCTGGACTTAAACCACAACAGAAAATACTTAAATTTGTGCCTTCAGTTCCCTGGAGTTTAGAATGTATTAAAGGCTATTGTATTCAGAATATGTAAACTGGGTAGAAAAATTATTATGTGAAGTCTATTTTCTGAATATCAGTTTGGTTTCTAAACACTTCAATAACTTTTCCTTAATTTTCAACTGAGAACATCTATGAAAATAATAGAAATTTGGGACACCTTTGCCTCTTCTCTTTGTATTCCAATAGGATATGAGCTTATCGAATTCAACATTAGAAGTTGATTTATCTTTTTAAAAGCATTTTTAAATACTGCATTTTTGCCTTTGAGAAGCAGGAAGCAAACAAATATGCATTGGGAAAAAATGAAAAAAAAAAAAGAATTCACTGAGAAAGGCATATGAACAGCCCTCTTTATTTGCACAGAACCTTTTAAGGAAAAGTGTGTGCATAAGATAATAAATACATTTTAAGGTATGGCTGGTACAACCCATTTGCCAAAGCTGTGAACAGAGGACAATGAATCCTTCAGAAGCTTGTGAGAATGCCAGTTCTTTATCTGCACGTGAAGTGTGCACTTCTCCCTAGAGTGCTAGTCCTTTGTGTTCTATATAGAATCATAGAATCACTGGGTTGGAAGGGACCCACTGGGTCATGAAGTCCAACCATTCCTAACGCTCCCTAAACCATGCCCCTCAGTACCTAGTCCACCTGTCCCTTAAACACCTCCAGGGAATGTGACTTAACCCCCTCCCTGGGCAGCCTGTTCCAGTGCCCAATGACCCTTTCCGTGAAAATATTTTTTGCAATATGGATGCATGCAGAATGGGAATCATCAGGCTGCAATCACTGCTACATCACAAGACAAAGAGCCTACTGCCACAGTGAGCAGTGGTCATGGTCTAGGTCTAGAACTCTAGTCCCAGTGACAATCTGCATTATTTGCATGTATGATTGGGCTATTTACTAAGCACATATTACCTTTTTATTTTCAGTGTCTGTATGACATAAGTGTCTGGGACATATGTCTAGGAACGGAGATTGCTGGGTGTATATTTGTCATGTTTGTTGGTACTTGTTATTTACACACATACCTATGTATGAATCTTTCGTATAGTTTCTGAACTAACGTTGAAAATGAAGCCATCAGAGCAATGGAAATGTAAAGCAGTTCTATTACTTGGAGCAACAGAAACAGTAGTCAAATTGATACTGGGCACAAGTACAACATTGTGAAATACAGGTGTCTTTACTGTTACTCTTGAAGGCTGATTGAGGTGAATTTTGATGTGAAACATCACAAGGCACAGTCCTTGAAGGTGATGATTTTGATTGTCTCATAAGAGGCAAATTTCTAACGTATGAAAACACAAGTATGCATACAAAGACTCAAACTGTCTTCCAAATTCTTGAACATATATGCACATGCACTTGTGGGTTTAGACATAAATAAGTGTATACAATGTATATAGAGTCCTAAGCAGATCTAGGAAAAATTACTAAGGTATACCCATACCCCTTACAGAAGAACTCTGTCTACACCCCTCACTTCCAGGCATTTTCCAGGCTTACCAGAGCAGAATGTCCATAAGCAGAGTAAGTTTAGTGGTGTAGTTAGAACAAATTTGTCTGCAAGTAGGCTCTATTCATCCCAGAACCATATGTGCAGACTGTCTTACCAGCAGACAAAAGGAACATTTAATTTACCTCTCCAGTATAACTGACAGCTCTTTCCCTCCTGATGTTGCAGTCTGTCCTCTTGTCTCTTTCTGATGGAATCATTCTCACTAAATGAAGCACCACCTTGCTAAATCTGGGGATGAATCAAAAACATTTGACGGTGTAACTTCGTCAGCTTTGTTTTGTTCTGCTATCACCAGTTGATATTCATCAAATGACCGAACAAGGAACATTTGTAAAGTAAATAAGTTGCAAAAATAATATAAATTAAGGAAACAAAAACTTAAATAATGAGAAAACATGAAAAGATTAATGCAGAGCTATGGTCAAAGTGTTACGAGAATCCTCCACAGATGAATTTTATTATATAAGTTAATGTCATACTATACAATCACCAAAGGCATATATCTTGCCTTTATATTAAATAAATAAGTCTATGTTATATCAAGAATGAAGAGCAAATCCTGGATAAATTTGTCCCAGAGAAAAGCACGGGTTATTTATAAAAAGGTAATGACTACCGAGTGAGAACATTAGAATGAAAGATTATACTGCATCATGAGCCTTTGACATCAGAAAAGACAGTAGAGCTCTTCTGAGAAACAGTGGAAATACTTCAAGAAGGATCATATGTATACCACAAACCCCTCAGATCTCTGGAGGGCAATCCTACCTCTAGAAGGCTGTGTCTGGTCCCCAGTGTGATCTCAGTGTTTAAGTATGGATCTGCATTTTTCCTATTCCTTCTTTGCTTTGACCATAGTAATATGTGTATGAAAATTTTTGTCTGTGACACATTCATTAAATTGTCCTTGCTATATCCTTGTGCTAATATCCAATCTAATTCCACAGCATAACAGCACCCTCTATGCATCAGTCACACACTTACTTTTTAGGAAACAATATTTTAATATACTCGTGAGTTGCAGGTAAAAAAAGAAATTTCTCAATGTTCTGGAACGATAAAGAATATTACATTCTTTAAAAAAAAACCACCAAGCTTACAGTAACATAACAGTCAGATGATTTAGGAAACAGAACACTGCATGGGTTTGCTTATTACCTACCTCCACTCAGATTAATGCATTTACACTGTTGTACATTTTTTTTGGCACAGACTGGGTTCAGACTTCTGTTTTTCATTTTTGGTCTTTGTGTTGGTTTTTTTTTTGTTTTTTTTTTGGACAAAGAGGATTTTTGAAAAAAAAAGAATAAAACTAATAAGCAAAGAAGGGCCAGTGATCAGACTGAAGCCATGATAGACATCTATGCATAATTCCTAACCACTGCCTACTCAGGTTCTCTGGGATGGTTTTGGCTTGTGTTAATTATCCTCATAGACCACGACCAAATCGATTTCAGGGGATAGTGTGTGTCAACTGCCACTACTATAGCTAAGTTTGACCGTGGCCACCCAGTTCTGGGAGCAGAAGATGTAAACAAGTGGTTGTGAGCCTAGCCATGGTACTTGGCCTCAGGATTCGGGAACAATCCTTGGGTTGTTTTATTTCATTGGGTAAACAAAGCCTCTGAAAGCTCCCAGAGGCTTTGAAAGTAAAATTCTGAAGCATAAAATTTGACTTTGAGTGTTCTCATAAGATGGACCGCTCTAATATCTTTTTGTCTGCTCTTTTAACTTCTAACTTATATGAATATATTCAGAGGGCCATATGAATAAATGTTTTCATGTCCTATCCTGTGTGCCAGGATGCAATGCTGAACATGATGGTCTCACAGCTGTGAGGAGATGCTAAATCAAGGAAGAATGATGTGATGATGGTAAAGTAACAGGTCTAAATCAGTCTTGGGCACGTTACATAAAACTTAGGAAGATCTGTAGGCCAGCCTGCAAATAAGAAAACTCTCAGACCTGAATCACTATTCAACCAACTTTTGTATATAATGACGTTGACCTCTTTTTCTATGGATCATGTTTCCAGTTTTGTTTTATCTATACTGATGATTATTCCTATCAATTCAGAATCTGATGTTGATTCTGCTACGCAAAACAACGGTATATGCTTTTAGAAAAGAACATTTATGTAACCAGGAACTAGCATATTATGCAAGTAAGAATTTAGCAATAAAACTCTTATTGGTTCCATTTAGATGCTGATGTGTGCAGACTATGGTATCTCTCACACATCACTACGCATCTACGAAGCCGAGTATGGAATTCCATGAGACAAGAGAGACTTGAACGAAAAATCTCTCTCGTAATTAGTAACTCTGGATTATTCAATTCCCCATGTTTCACACAAGAAAATATATACTCCCGAGTCCTTGTGATTCTAGGACTACTTTTTCTTTGGTTAAAGAGGATCGAAAAGATTTCTAAGGTCCTGAGTCCGCTTATATCCTGATGTTTCTCTCTGGAGACATTTGGTGGCTCAATGAGTACAAGCACAACTGAGTAGACTGTTGAGATTTTAAACAATCTGTCCGAGTTACAAATGATTTCCAAAGCCACAAAACAAAGAGAACTCAGGGATAAAAACCTGTTCATTTACTATGCCACTCTGAATACTGCTGAAGTAGATCAGTCACAGCATACAAAAATAAAAGAGCACAAGAAAATACAGCAATGGATTTTGAGCCATCAGAGAAGACTCATTCGTGACAGACTTCCTCAGATGAACACTAGATTACTATGAGGTTCTGGGCAACAAGAGGATGTTTGTTTGCCCAAAGTGGGCTGGGAAAGATGATGACATCTTTCATTCTTCTGTGTTGTGATTGAGTACCATGAAAAAGAGGAAGATTATCTCAGAATGTCAGCATTTATCAGTATGGACAGAAGTACAGGAGGAACTCTTTCTCCTGTTTCAGAGGAATGAGATGTGTTTTATTTCAGCTGCTTTGTGTATGGAGGTAGAGCATTGGAGTGTCACTTTTCAGCATTTTGTTAAATATGATTTCAGTAATGGACATTGCTGAGGGACAGTATGGATATCCATGAACAGTACTGGGTATGGAAAAAGAAAATGGGATGTTTTTGTGAAGGTTGAAAATGGCTTGAATTCAACACTATTGGTTCTTTTTCTGGCCTCTTAAATGTAACTGTAGTGGGCTGACCATGGCAAGAAGTTAAGCACCACACATCTGCTTGCTTGCTCTCTTTCCACCAAGTGGGATAAGGGTGTGAATAGAAAAATGAAACTGGGAAAACTAATGGATCAAGATAAAACAGTTTAATAAATGAAGGAAAGAGATGGGGGGAGGGGGGGAGTGATGCAAAGAAAATCACTTGCCACCCATCACAAACAGATACCCAGCCAGTCTCTGAGCAATGGAGACGTGTCGAACAAATCCTCCTTCTTCCAACCCCCCCTTTTATTGTTGAGCATTACATTACCTGCCATAGAATATCTCTTTGGTCAGTTTCAGTGAGCTGCCCAAGCTGTGTCCTTTCCTAGCTTTTTCCCCATCCTTTGCCTGCTTGATGTAGGGGTAAGAGAAAAAAAGAAAAAGAGAAGTCCTGAGAACAAGCACTGCTCGGCGATAGTCAAAACATTGATGTGTGTTATCAACACCGTTTCAGTCACAAACCCAAAAATAAACACTATACAGGCTGCTATGAATAAAATTAACTCCACTCCAGCCAGACGCAGCAATATTAGCCTCTCTGGTTATTGTTGTATCCCCAGTAACAGATAGCACTCTAAATCTCTGAATCACTGAAGATCCTTACAGGGATCCTGAACACTGAACGAGCTGAAGATGTGCATACAGTACCAGCTCAGTCAACCCACATCTATACCCTCAGATTTCCTAGGAAGTGTCTTTTTAACAGCTGTTAATAAACTCTGTGCTGGGATCTGGACAGGCTTTCCTAGGAACTTTATGTCTGCACCTACAATTTAGACACATAAGCACAATCAACATAAACAACAACAACAGAAGCAGAAGGTAGTCAGTGTAATAGCACTGAGTACCTGAAAACAAGATCTTTTGGCTTCAAATTATTGAGCAGATTGCATTGTGTACCTGAGGTACAATTGATATTTTCACACTAAAACAATATAAGCACATTATCTCCTCAGGAATGCATGATTTTTAATGACTATAGTCATGTGACTGGAAGAAAGGGATTTTTACTGCCAGAAGGACAGATATAATTCATAATAAAGAGAAGGGAAATATTTATTAAAAAAAAAAAAAAAAAGAAAAAAGAAGAGAAAAGAGAAAACTCATTCTGTGAACAGATAGATGAAAAATTTAATGGTAAGTTTGGGAGCGAAGATGAGAGTGGAATCAGGGTTAGAATAGACCCTGAGTGTTGCAGAGCTGTAGAAGGCATAATTCGAGACATCTGAAAAGAAATATTTTGTCTTTATGTGAAGTCCTTAGCTGTTTCCAACCAATATGAGCTTTGGTGGCTCTAGCATAACACTGCCAGCCTTGAAATGTTTCAAGATTTTTAATCTATCCATTACAAACAGAAGACACTGCCTCTTCCTCCAGACAATGGCTTCCTCAGACCATACTGGTTGTGTATATATATCTTTGGGTTCTTTTAAAGTGAATTTTGCTTTTTTATTTTCAAGGTTGTTTTGGGTTTTGTTTTTTTTTTTTGTCTGCAGAAGTGAGAATTGGATAGACATTTTCTGGAAAGTTAGAGGGATGAAGATAGAAATCTGTTTCACTGAAATGTAAATAATGACAGCTTTCAGACTCTGAATAGCATGAGATGTACAGTTAAATCATGATAATTAGTGACATAAATGGTTTTATGTTTGGGGAAAACTAGATCAATTACTAGAATATAGTTTGACATTTGAATCAATAGGAATCAGTTCTCATGCTTGGACTCTTTAAAAAGGATTTGAGCCAACTTAAGCAAGTTTTATAAAACTGGATTCACCAAAAAGGTTTAGACTATAGTTCAGTGTGACAAAGTACTCATCCACACCAATATACAATAACATTCAGCAACAAGGACTTGGGAGGTGGAGTCCAAAATGTCCATTCTATCACATCCAACTGGGAAATAAGACAATCCACCCAGGGCAGTTAAAAAGACACCTTGCCTGCTTCCCAGAACACAAACCATCTCAAGGGCCTGTACGACTACGGTGGATCCTCCTCCACCTCTCTAGGGAAACCTGCATGCTCAAATGCTTCTATGAAATGTATGTACAGCAATGGTTGTAGCATGGGGAATAAATTGGAAGAACTTGTGCAGTCACAGGGCTACGACCTCATTGCAACGGCAGGCACATGGTGGGATAGCTCACCTAACTGGAACACTGTCATGGATGGCTACATGCTTTTTAGAAAAGACAAGCCAGCAAGGCAAGATGATGGAATTGCTCTTTCGTGAGGGAGTAACAGAAATGTAGAGCTTGACCTAGGTGTGGATGAGTCAAGAGCTTATGGATAAGAATCAAGGGGCAGAATAATGTGTGGGACAGAGTTGTGGGTGTCTACTACAGGCTGCCTGATCCAGAAGGGAAGGTCAACAAGGCCCTCTATATGCAGCTGGAAGAAGCATCACAATCACAAGCTCTAGTTCTAATGGGAGAAATATAGCACAGCTAGGCACACAGAGTCTGAGAGATTCCTACAGAGTATTGATGATTGCCTCTTGACATAAGTGGTGGATGAGCCAGTGACAAGAGGTGTGCTGCTGGATCTTGTGCAAACAAAGAAGTTCTGATTGGTGATCAGAAATTTGGGGGCAGCCTTGTCTGCAGTGACCACAAGATAATGGAGTTCAGGGTCCTGAGTGGACGAAGAATGGCAATAAGCAGGATCACAAAACTGGACTTTAGGAGAGCTAAATTGTCCTCTTCAAAGACTTACTTGGAGGAATCCTGTAAGATAGTGCTCTAGAAGGTAGGAAAGGCCAAGAGAGCTGGTCCGTATTCAGGTACTTCTTTTACTGCCCAGGGAGATGGTTGAGTCACGATCACTGGAGGTATTTAAAAGACAGGTAGACAAAGTGCTTAGGGATATGATTTAGTAGTGGACTGGTACAGTTGGACTCAATGATCTCGATGGTCTTTTCCAACCTAGTGATTCTATGATTCCTCCAGGCTCAAGACAGGTGCATCTTTAGGAGTAAGAAATTGAGAAAAGGAGGCAGGAGGCCTGCATGGACGAATAAGGAGCTTCTTGGAGAATCTCATCTGGAGGAAAGAAGTTTATGGAAAGTAGATAAATGGACTGGCCACTTGGGAAGAATATAGGAATACCATCAGAGTATGTAGGGATGCAATGACCACAGGTCCACTTGGAGTTGAAACTGAAAAAATCCATCAAGGACAACAAGAAGTGCTTCTTCAGGTACACCAGATGCAAAAGCAAGACTAGAGAAAATGTAGGCCTTCTGCTGAATGAAGTGGATACCCTGGTGATAACGGATGCAGAGAAGGTGGAGTTGCTGAAAGCTTTCTTTGCTTCAGTCTTTATTAGTAAACCTGGCCCTCAGGAATCCTAGACCTTGGAGGAAAGAGAGAAACTTTGGAGAAAAGACTGTCCTCCCCTCCAGGGATGGTGATACAGCCACCTCCGTAGGCAGCCTGTTCCAGTGCTTAGTAACCCTTTTGAAGAAGAAATTTTTCCTAATGTCTAATTTGAACCTGCCCTGGTACAACTTGAGACTATTCCCTCTCATCGTACCATCTATCACTTGGGTGAAGAGACCAACATCCACCTCAATGCAACTTCCTTTCAGGTAGTTGTAAACAATTATAAGGTCCATCCTGTTCAGATCCTTCTGTAGAGCCTCCTGATCCTCAATCAGATTGACAGTTCCTCCTACCTAATTGTCATCTGTGAACTTACTAGGGGTATAATCAATCCCTTCATCCAAGTCATTGATAAAGATATTGGACAGAACTCGACCCAGCACTGAGCCCTGGGGAGCACCACTTGTGACTGTCCTCCAACTGGATTTAACTCCATTTACCACAATCCTTTGGGCCTGGTCATCCAACCAGTTTTTAATGCAGAAGAGGATATGCCTGTACAGGTCAAAGTTGAGCTTTAGCATGAGAGGACTGGTACCTTAATCTTGCACTGTCACAAACCACTTTGCATTATGAGAACATGGCTTTACTTAACTAACTAAAGTTTTTAGAACCCTTCTCATGTTGTTCTTTATTTCACTTCATTAATGAGCTGTAAGTCTTGACAAGAACTCAACAGTTTACCAGATAAGCACTTAAAATATTAATGAATTGTGCATTCCTAATGTAGGATATATTTTCTAAGCACATGCAGAACAGAAAAACAAAGTGATAAAAAAGTGCCTCTGAACCTGCATTTAAGTGGAGGTTTGACTACTTTCTTTTGTAAAAGATTTCTGGATGCTCAGTCCTATTTTTTCCACAAAAGTGCAGGGTAATTCTAAAATGGGCTTAATCAGTGTTCCCTGATGAAGCTGTTACTTAATAAGGAGTAGTTACACATACATTTCCATGGATAACACAGAAAGTTGGAATGATTAAAAAATCCAGTGGGGTCGCCTTGTAGCAAGAAGGAGTCCAATGTATCCATCAAAGAATGTAAAAGGATTTTACAAAAAAATAATAACATCAATCATCAGCTTGCTTATACTAAGGAGGGAGGAGCAGGAGATCCTGTGTGTGACAAAGTATTATATGATTTAAGTTCCTAATGCCAGGAAAACAATAGCAGAAAAACTAAGACCCAGGCTGGCATCTCCTTGAAGTTCAAAGCAGACTGTGCAGAGTGATTTGAGGATTACCTAGGAAATACAAAAGATTAAAAAATACTTCTGCAGCAGCATTCAAAATATTTCAGCATGAAAAGACTCCTCAGGGAAGTCTGTCCAAAGCACTCAAACACTCCTGGTGAGACTGGCTCAATTATCAGTTGTAATAGCATCAGGTGACAGACTTTGGTAAGCAAAGTGTTGCACAGTGAGAAAATTCTATTAGCAAACACCAATTTACACCTCTGAATTGCTGTGAATATTCATTAACATCTCCTGTATTCTTTGTAGCCATTAACTAATGAAATCCTAAAGAGAAGGAAATACACAGTATGTGGTGAGCAGGTGTTACCACTCCCTTTTTGCAGGTGATGGGAAAACTGAAGAGAGACTTAATGACAATTTACCTGAGAATAGGCCGCTGGCAAGGTGGAAGTGTTCCTGCAGGAGACTGCATGCTGTGACAGCTGACATCTGGAACTCCTGCAATAGCATGGGAGGTGCTTGTCCTTCCCTAAGATGCTTTTTTTTTCCCTTAGCTCTGCTTGCCCGATTCGTGCATATACAGGGCATCCTTAAAGTAGCCAAAAAGCTCTTGACTACGTTGAACATTTTGGGAAGAAGGGGATTTTCTAACTCTTTTCTAGCTCTAAAACTTTTCTAACTGTAATTCAGCTTGGTAGCAGCGTTCCACAAACAATGTAAGTTGCCTTGTGCCTGTACTACCAAAAGAAGCCATCTAATTTCCCTATTAGGTTCTTGCTTCTCTTCAAAAACATAGAGTTTCTTTTAGTAGCACACTGTTCAACGTCATTACTACATACAAATTAATATGATTTTGCTCAGATAAAAGAGAAAGTGAAAATTATTTGCTTTCATGCATTTCCATTTGTACAGCAGGTAGATGACACCACATTTGAAAAGCTACATAAAATATCAGAGAAATAGTACATTTTGACACAGAGAACTGATAAACATCTACATTTTTCCATTTTACCACACAGATAAGTTTTTGTGATAGCTCTTTTCTTCCCCCTTTCCTCTTTTAAAATATTGGAACATGCTGTTTCTGTGCAGCAGTCTTGTAAATCTGACAGCCTCTCTGGCAGAAATTCTCTTAAGTCACTTACTACCTCTTATGCATAGATTCTCCCCAAGAGACTTGTGGACGCTAGGCTGACCCATTAGTTTGTATGAGTTGCCCTTAACAAAGAGGACTAATGAGATGGATTGGACGTGCCTTCACTGATATTGCAGATATTACAAGCTGTCCTTTCCCAAGTGCTTTGTATACAGTAAAAAATAATAATTTGAAATTAATGCATATTTCTGCATAACTATCAGCTCTGTGCACTATCACAGGGTTTGCTGTCATGTATTTACTGCCATAAAATTAAACAAAGATAGATGATCAAATCAAAATTTTGCAAATAGAACAATGAACAACCCTTTCCAAAGACAGTTTCTCTGGGATTAGATGTTATCCAGCATAGTTCATGTATTCACACTGTTTTGTTTCTCTTATTTACAGTTGTTTTATCACATTTTTTCCATGCTCTTTGCCCAGTGTCTGTTTTGGATCTTTATCTCATATCCAATCCTACTTTGAACAGACATTCTGATCACTCCAACTACAGCTTTGGAAGCCATAATCACCACCATCAAAAATGGGCTCCTGTTAATAGCTGTGAAAGGATCCTCAAGGTCTTTTAAATATTGTGATTTACATCTTTGATAACTAAAGTAGTTCTGTGCTTTTAAACTTATTCTATTCAGTGGTAAAATTCCATAGTGTACTGGTGACATTATTTAGACTTAACGAAGTTGTTGATACTGAATCTCAAAACTTAGAAACTGTATTACAGGTTTTTCTCATCCCTTGGATGGGCTTTCTGTGTTGGGCAAGACACCATAGTACTTTGTGTTCTGCTTTTCTGACTGAATAATGAAAATACATACATACATCTCAGAAACGGGAAAAGGTTTGTGAAGCTGTTTTTTGATAACCTATCAAATATCCTTCTCTAGAAAGTATGAGAGTTATCGTCTTGGTATCCAATATTCCTGAAAAGCTTTAACAAAAATGCTATTGAAAGTGTAATTGCTTTATGTATCTCTGTCAGGTAAGTAAGTAAGAGTCATATGTTCAAGTATAGGTGGCAGATTGGTAAAAAACGGGAATTTCTGTCATAACAGTGATGTCTCTCAACTGAGGGATGCTTCAGTTACCCTAAGCTCAGAATCAAAAGTATTTTGACATTTATTTAGTCAAGATTCACCCTCCTGGAAGCAAAATCCAAAATAAAATAGGGGACAAATATCTACATATTATTAGACCATTATTATGCCAAAAATAAGACTAACTAGAAACCTTGCAATAGACAGTTTGCTGGATGCCATATATATTTGAATATGTAGGAGAGCAACAGCAGGTCTGCCACCCTAAATCACCCTAAAGCCTAGGCTGTATATACTAAGGTAGAAAGCTTCCACAATCTATATCAGTTTGAATTCAGTTTTCCTGGACATTAAAAATCAATACAGTATGTTATAATCCAAAAGACCTTTTGCTCTGTATAATTGATCTGTATTTTCTTATTTTTCCTGGAAATTCAGCTTGAAATTTCTATTATCATATACTGTATAATGTATGAAAATATACAGTAGTGACACTGACATTTTTCCTGTTCTATACTCTGTATATTTCTTTCTAGATATAGATATAGCCTGTATCACTATTCCTATGGGTGAACACACAGACAGTTTCCAGATCAGAGATGTTGTGACCAGGCAGCTCTATGCAGGCAGAGGATCCCAGTTATGTGTGTATCCACCTCTGCAAACCTGTCTCTTAGTTAGCTTTAGAGTTTAGTAAGTGGATTTGTGAAAATGGGAGTTGTGGTGACAACTAATAGGATCCAGTGTCATACAATGCTAAACAATTATACCTTGTTCTATCTTTGTTGAGGACTGGAAAAGAATTTGGCAGCTGAAGCAGTGCTCTGGAAAACCTATGACACTGAAATAATAGACAGCCACATACTGTGCACACAAGATTGCAATTCTCTCCCCAGGCCTTGTTCGATGACAGTTCTCAGTTCAGAAATGGCAGTGATCAGCCCTGAGAGTGAATTACAGTTATGTACAGGCTCTGTGGGTAACTGCTACGAGTTTTCATCCCAACAAATAAAGGCGTCTATTTTTCTTCTGTAAGGTGCATCAACAGAATGCTTCTGTGCTTTAAGGGATTTTGTATTGACATCATGCGCTTCTAACTCATGCCGACAGACTTAGCTAGGCTGAATTAAATGTTTACCAACTTTGCTGTCTGCCTCAGACCTCAACCATAGCTTACCAACAACTTTGAAGAGATAAATCAATGTGATTTATAGATACTTCTAAACAGCACAGGTCTGGGTAATTTCAGATAATGGCACGCTAAAATGTTAGCTGAACTGCTCAGTGGACCCTCCTTCAGTTCTTGTAAATATTCGTAAAAAGTCTGGGGCAGACAATGGAGGACAGTAACCATATCAGCTGCTCCAGTACAATCTTCCTGCAAGTGTGAGCCACTTCTCATGGCAGAACAAGGGGGAAGGAAGCAGAAGGTAATAGCTTAAATCTTACTTGGGGCACAGAAATCAGGTCTTTTAAAATTACTTACTTCTTTTATTGCATGTAAAGACATTTAAAAATGTACTGAATAGAAAAGGACATATATCTAAAAATATATCAACCTTCTGAAGCAACTCAGGCAAACTACCACTCTCAAAGGAAAGAGCACTTGCACGCCATTTCTTTTACTGGTACAGCTACTTCATGCCACTATAATTCCACTCTAGCCACTTTTTTTCTACCTCCATGTCATTCATTAGAGGCAGATAGGAATGGTTGGACTCAATGATCTTTGAGGTCTTTTCCAACCTGGTGATTCTATGATTCCATGTTTCCTTTCATTATGCCTGGAAGCTGCAAGGGTAATAGGAACACTGAACTAATGGGGATCTAAATAACTTCCTGTCACTAAAAGAAATGTCCTCAGTGACAATGGTTTGTGATAAAAGAGGAAGGCCAAGCAATCTCTCCTCTACAATCTCCTTTAAAGTCCCTTTACAGACCTCAAGGGTGACAAAATACTTTAAGGGGAAGTGAAAACTCAGGTCTTCGTTAGAATTTGCCAAACAACAAAGAGTTTGCAAATACAGCAAACAAGCAACAAAAAACTAAATCCAACCAACCAACCAGACAGAAAGGGGGAGATATATATATATATATCTCCATGCCTTCTTCTGGATGTGATAGAGTACTCTTCACAGAGTATGTGGTCGTTAAGTGCTCAAAGAGTCCTGTGAAATGTACCTCTAAATATCTAAACAGAATTATATACAGGGATGTACTCACACCATTGCAATGTTCTTATGGCAAGATTTGTTATGAAAATAGAAGCCCTGCCATCTCAAATGTGCTGATGCGTGTAGCTTGCTGTTAAATAATAACAACAGTAATAAAAATGTAATTAATAATAATAGAATATTCTTAACAATTGCTAATGAAGGAGATTACTAATCTTCCTCAGACAGCAGCAGAGTTCTTTTTTTCTGCTGCCAGAAACATGTTACAACTTATAATTAACCAAGAAGCGTGCTGGGTGGGCTGGCAACACACTTTATAAGTAAGATAGCAATAAGAAATTAAGGCTTTGTGTGTGGAAAGGTGACAGAAGATACTGTAAGATACTGCTAGAAATAACTGTTAGATGATCATTACATCTAGATAAACACAACAGGTTTTCTAACCAATGTAGAGCAGTGTGAGTAAAGATTTTTACCTGATTTCATCAGTATTGACTAGAAAATATGTGTATCTCCTCTCCCTCCATCCTCAAATCTTCTTTCCTACCAGAGGCAGTTGCCTGATGGAGGAAATGGAGACCAGTGATTACAACAGAGGATTTAGAATTTGCTATTTTGAAGTGTGCCACTAAATCATTTCCTGACCTTGGCAAAGTCAATCACAGCATCTATGCATCATTTTCCAGATGTAATATGGGAACAATCACAATTACATCCTAAAAGTGTGGTGATACTTCAGGAGTAGAGGTTTATAAAACTTGTATTATTCACAAAAGGAAAACATCTTGGTGATGATGTATTTCTATGGCTGAACCTCTGGAAACAGGTCTGGATGGAAATTCAGAGGTAGCACTTGTCCTAAGTGTTTTCTGAAAACGTTTGTGTTTGTTCTTTCCCAGTGCCTGTAAGTCAGAGGGAACTGCAGAATTTAGATCCACAAAATTAACCTACATTTCTTCTGGCTTGAAATTGTGTTCTATCACTCTGCTCTGACGGTGGGACTGGGAGCTCTGTGGTGCTCACTGTTCCTATTCCCACCCAAAATGACTGCTTCTGAGCTCATATAGAGAGCAATGGCAATTAGGGAGAGTTATGAAGTGTGGTGATAAGCGTGGTCCAGTGCTTTGTGAGGAAACAGATTCATCACTGTACTTTACTCAACTTTGGTTCCAGCTGCCACCTGTGCTCCCAGTATCAGGCTAACTGAACAGACAGGAAGACAGGTTTCCTTCTTAGCTGGAATAATCATTTCAGGAATGGTAGAGACTTGTTCAGAGCACCACAGGCTTTTGGTGTGTTTTGCTCTGCATGTTGCACTTTCTGGAAGACTGGTCTGCTTTGTGATTAAGAAGAAGATTATTCTTACTATAAATGGTACAATACTAGCTGCCTCACTGCTGTTTTCTCATACATTTTGAGTTTTGTCTCCAAAGTCACTTTTCAAAATCCTGTGTTTCGTATGCCTTTAGATAAGTTCCAAACTCGTTGCACATACCTCGTTCATTCGCAGACAAGGGCAGCGTCTCATTGACAGCATGAGACAGATTAGCATCACAGTCCTACTGCATGTGAGAGATTTCACATGTTTTCATCAAGTCTTTGAGGAAGTGACGGGTCCAACTGCTGAAGAGCAATGCTAATTCCTAATATTGGTGCCATACAGCAGAAAAAAGACAGATGCTGAAGGTCACTTACTTTTGCTTAGAATTTGGAGGAGCATCAATAATTAAATTTGTGCTAGTATACAAAAATTATCATAATTATTATTGGTTTTGTTACAGTTATTATTATTTTCTTCTTTATCCATATCTAGAGGTGATTTTTTTTTTTTCTCTCGGTATATCAATGCAAGTTTCTAAATGCATTATGAATAAACCTGTACTTGCACAATCACAAGGACTGCTTTTGCAAGGGTCAAAACCCAATTGTTTGTTAGCAAATAGAGGCACTCTATTCCTCCCTAAATACCAGAAGATTTTTCAGGTGGATTATACCCATAATAACATTGAAGTACATGTTTTTTTTAACAAGATGGTCAAAACGTACATGCACTGGAACAATGCAGCTATTAAACATTAATTTCACCAAGGATTAATCAATGATGAGGAAATAAGACACGTTTTTTTTAGCCAGAGAGGAACTGCAGCCTTGATCTATAGCTCAGTCAATAGGCTCAAATTGTGAACAACTGTGGAACATATTGAGAGTTAACCTTTTGATCTCAGCTTGAATGCAATAATTGTAATGAAAACCCAAGACCTAATATTATTATCGATACCACCCCTTGTAGATAGTGATTAGATTTGATTGGATTATTTTATAAAGAACAAAAAGACAACGTGCTGTATTCAAATTACAAATGATCCATTCAGAAAAATTAAATTATATAGAACATAATAATGTGCTTAGTAGAGAGGTATTAAAAATGCGGCTGAAGCACTCCATGATTGTTTATTGCAAATTTTATAAAGCACTGAGTAATCACACTCTTATTTTGAAATTGCGCAGTGCCTCCGAACCAACTGGTGCTGTCAACAAACTGTTTGCCTACTGTGTTTAAGAACTGCTCCGGTCAACTATCTACTGAAGCCTGAACCTGTTTGTGTGTGTGAATATCTGAACATTTTCTGTGGACTAAAATGTTTCAGAATCAGCAGTGTTTTTCCATTTTACCTCTGGGTAAAGGAAGCAAATTTCATTGACAATTATTGGAATGATGTATGTGCATCAAGAGACTTGCATAATGGTATCTCTTCATTTATTAATTTACTATAATACATATATATATATCATTATCATAGAAATTATAGATGAGGAAGAAATTTTGTTATGTTTTAATCTCCTTCTGGCTGTTGTGGAATGCCTATAAAATATATTGCATTTATTCAGGCTAAGAATAAGGCTTTTTGGAATGTGTAAAGGACTTAGGGAATGTTAAGATGTTTTTTAGAAAGGATATAAGTGCCTAGGATTTTCATTTGTTTTGAGTTGAGCTATAGTTTCATCACTGAGAGTGAGCAAATCAATTGGGTTTTTTTTTGTTTATGAAACCAATGCTTTGTTTATTTCCACCCCATTAACTGTGTTAAATGCAATATTGAATTCTTGGGGATATAGCCTGTTCTATGGATCATTCTGATATAAGGATGCCAGTAAAGAGAACTAAGAAAATACACTGTAAAAATACATCTTATAGGTGTTCCACACTAAAATTTGGAACACAATGAAAATTTCTTTACTTCAAAGAAAGTATTGAGGAATGGAATGAATGTAAATATTAGAAATACTAACATGTAGAGTTTCATATTGTTGTGAAATGAACAGATCTTATTTAAGTCTGGAATGCAAATGCAACCTGATATTAATGATGGTATTAACCTGGTATTAACCATGTCACCTCCTTCATTCCAAGGACTAAGTGCACTTACACTTAAAGCACTGGATTTTTTTATATACATACCTATTTGGTGTTTTACATGTCTGACAGCTGTGACAAAGCTAATTTTTAATAAGACTGGTAAGGATTTTCTGCATCCATGCAAAATACAAGCAGAGCAACTGGCTGACAGCTAGGAAAAGGAGGTAGGTACAAAGCAAAGCTATCCTGCAGTGGACATACAGCGTATTTCTCATAAAATGAAATCACTGAACTCCTCTGCCCTTCTAAATAAATTTCTTGAGCTAGGGAGACAACTAAAATTTTTCTGGGCAATATCTATGACATTCCACTGCATAGTTCATCATAATCATAGAATCACAGAAATGTCTAAGTTGGAAAAGACCTGTAAGATCATTAAGTCCAATCATAATCTAAATTTAGTCAAGTCCTACCAAACCACGTCCCTAAGCAACACATTTACAGGTCTTTTAAATGTCTCTAGGGATGGTGACTCCATCACTTGCCTGGGAAGCCTGTTCCAATGCTTGATAACATTTTCCGTGAAGTAATGTTTCCTCGTATCAAATGTAAACTTTCCCTGGCAAAACTTGAGGCCATTTCCTCTTGCCCTATCACTTGTTATTTGGGAGAAGAGATCTGTACCCACCTCACTACAACCTCCTTTCACATAATTGTAAAGAGTGATAAGGTCCCCCCTCAGCCTCCTTTTCTCCAGGTTAAACAAACCAAGTTCCCAATGTTTCTCCTCATAAGACTTACCCTCCAGATCCTTCACTGGCTTCATTGCCCTTCTTTGGACGTGCTTGAGCAGCTCCATGTCTTTCTTGTAGTGGGAGGCACAAAAATGAACACAGTATTTGAGGTGTGGCCTCACCAGCACCAAGTACAAGGCAGTGACCTCTTCCGTAGTCCTGCTGGCCAAACTATTTCTGGGTAAGCTGCTGACTCATACTCAGCTAGGTGTCTTCCAACATCCCCAGGTCCTTTCCTGCCAGGCAGCTTTCCAGCCACTCTTTCCCAAGCCTGTAGTGTTGGACAGAGTTGTTGTGGCCCAAGTGCAGGACCCAACAGTTAGCTCTGCGGAATTTCATACAATTGGCCTTAGCCTTCCAATCCAGCCTGTCTAGATCCCTTTGTAGATCCTTTCTACTTTCAAGTAGGTCAACACTCCCACCCAACTTGGTGTCTTCTCAAACTTTTTGAGGTTGCACTCGATACCCTCATTCAGATAACTGATGAAGATATAAAACAGAACTAACCCCTAGGGGACACCACTTGTGACCACTTGCCAGCCGGATTTAACTCCATTCGCCACAACTCTTTTGGCCCAGCCATTCTGCCAGTTCCTCATCCATAGAAGAGTATACTTTTTGAAGCCATGAGCAGCCATTTTTTCCAGGAAAATGCTGTGGGGAACAGTGTCAAAGGCTTTACTAAAATCTTGGTAGGAAACATGCACGACCTTTCCTTTCAGGGCGAGTTAACTTGTCATAGAAGGAGACCAAACTAATCAGGCAGGACCTGCCTTTCCTAAACCCATGCTGACAGTGCCTGATCACCCAGTTGTCCAGTATGTGCCACATGATGGCACTCAAGATGATTTGCTCCAAGGACTTCCCCAGCACTGAGGTCAGACTAATAGGCCTGTAGTTTCCCGCATCCTCTTTCTAGCCCTTCTTGTAGATGAGTGCCACATTTGCTAAACTCCAGTCAACAGGAACCTCACTGGTTAGACAAGACTGCTGATAAAAGATGGAAGGCAGCTCAGTGAGCACTTTCTCCACCTCCCTCAGTACCCTTGGGTGGATCTCATCCAGCCCCATAGACTTGTGTGTATCTAAGAGGTGCAGCAGTTTGCTAACCATTTCCCCTTGGATTATGGAGGCTTCGTTCTGGTCCCTGTTTCTGTCTTCCATCTCCGGATGCTGGGTACACCAAGAACAAAAAATCTTATTATTAAAGGCTGAAGTGAAGGTAGCATTAAGTACCTCAGCCTTTTTCTTGGCCTTTGACACCATGTTTCCACCTGCATCTAATGAAGGATGGAAATTCTCCTTAGGCTTCCTTTTTTTTTTTAAAGTTCTAATTGGGCTTTGGCCTTTCTAACTTTTTTCCCCTGCATAAACTCACTAAATGTTCTTGCAGTCTTCCTGAGTTACCAAACGTTCCAACCAAAGCACTCTGTTCAGCCAGGCTGGTTTTCTTTCCCGACAGCATGTCTTCCAGTACATGGGAATGGCCTGCTCCTGCACCTGTAAGATTTCCTTCTTGAAGAGTGACCAGATTTCCTAGAATCCCTCACCCCTGAAGACTACCTCCGAAGGGTTGTCTGTCAACCAGGCTCCTAAACAGGCCAAAGTCTGCCTACCAGAAATCCAAGGTGAATTTTTACGTATGTATGCACACAATAGTTTATGTGTGTATCAAAAAGTGCTGTACTTAGAAAATTCTGACAGAGGATATTGAGAGAAGAAGGTAAGTGTAAAGGGGAAAATTGCTTTTGTTATATATATATATACACACATATATACACAAGTTTTTTTAAAGGGGGTGAGGGAGTTGGAAAATCAGAAATTCAGGGGAAATAATAGCTCCACATTTGAGTTTGCTACTGTAGGAAAAAAGCTAAGAGTTATAAAAGATTTTTTGATAATAAGCAGAGTTTAGTACATCTTCAGAGTTTAGTAAATCTTAAAACGCCCATTAAAATTATTAATTAATTCTGAAAATGCTCCACTGAATAAATCTATGAATCTGTAAAAAGTGAGAAACAGGTTTTCAGCTACTCAGCTCAAGATAGGCAGTGAGGGAGTAAATATCCTTCTCTGGTGGAAGCATTAATTCTAATCAAGTTTAAATAAAGAGGTATCATTTCTAGTGGTTTAAAATAGAACCACCCCGAAAACCCTCCTTTATTGATGACAACCATTTTTAAGGCAGTTCATCCCGCTGTGAGTGCCAAGTATCCTTGGACAAACCTCTAATGTAATTTTTTTTAACTGGTCAGTTTTAGGCTACCTAGAAATCTAAAGGTAAGAAGAAAGGACTTTCAAGTCCTAAATGATTTAAGTATGAATTTAGTAATGAGCTTAGTAGCTCCTTTGAATGAGGCATGTTGGGGGCCATAAAGATACATAACTCGAAAAACTTCTGGAATGTTAAAGTCAGAAGCAAGATGAGTATCAAGTTGCAGCTAGGAGTTATATAATAATCTTTTTCATGTAAATATCTTGGTTCTTCCTAAAGCTTCCTTAGACTCTTTAATTTCTTCTTTGCATATATTGACTCACCTTTATGCTTGAAACATTTGATCAAAAAGGAAAACATTCAGAAATGGTTAGAAACACTCTGGAAGAAGGGTTGGGGGCAGGTAAGTGGTTTGAATAGCTTTGTGAAAGCTTCCACAGATAAGTTTATTTACCCTCAAAGCTGGTCCACATTAAGCTGGTTTTAAGGAACTGAAGTATGAAGCATGTCAACTTAGCCATTTACATTATACATGTGTCTCTAACCAACAGTTAACTAGGAAAGATTCCCCTTGGGTAATAAAGACAACATAGGGCTCAATGAGAGATACCTGAGCCTGGCAGGACGACTAACAGCTGAAATGCATCACCTCACGAGATTGTGAATTGTGGGTACTCTAGGATAAGTTCATCTTATTGAACAAAACCTTCAGTTTCTGTAACTGTTATAATTTTAAATGCCTGTGTAAGAAGAGAAAACAAAAATGTTATACTGGAGAGAAATGAATGCTTTAAATTACTTTACTTTGATCTACAGGAATTCATAATTAGAGTGGGGCTTTTTGGTTGTGTTTTTTTTGTTTGTTTGTTTGTTTGTTTGTTTTTTAATAAGCCAGATAATCAAGGAGGAAAACAAGCACCTGACTTGTAGTCTTTGTAGTTCATAGTGCATCTCACAGTCTGGTGTGCTAGGACTGATGGTTTCACCTCCTTACGAGGTGCCTAAACCTTTCCAGTCTGGAAAACTGGAGAGGTACTGTCAGCAGAGGCAACGGCTTTGTTTCTTCTTCTGAAGTAGCCTTACTGTTGGATTGCTCTTGCAGATAATTGATACTTAAATTCATTTTGTCTCTTTGCCTGATTCCAAACTCATGTCATCCAGATAGACTTATGCTCAATAGAAACGTAGTGTTTCAATCTTTCCTGCTGTTATTTCAGATTGCTTTTCAAGAGAGCTCGTTGCATTACCCTTGGAGAAGTGGAAAGTATAGGTTGTAGCTGCTCAGCTGTGGCAGAACTGATGTGTTGTGTAGCCAGGCTTGTTCAGAGGGAGGGACTGAGCTATCTTTGGAAATGTTAATGTTACAATGAGCCCTGGATGAGGGCTTTGAGAATATTTGTTTTGGATTTAAACAGCTAAGTAACTTGTGGCTTTGCCTTAAGGGACTTGCCAAAGGTCAGATGGAGCTCAAAAGGCAAAACAGGGAACAAAAGCCAGATTTCAGCAGAGCACGCTCTCTTTCAGAGATATTTGGTTCCAGAACTCTTTTGTACTCTGACAATGTATCCTCTCGTATGCTGTAATACATAAAACTCAACATAACCTGCAAGGAAGTAAACTACAGAGTCAATGCTCTTTGGATACTGATTCCCTTGAAACTACAGCCCTAAAACATTAGCTCTGCAGTGTATTAATATGATAGCATTAGAAAAAAAAATTATTGTGCATTGACAATCTTGTAAAGGGCAAAACTATGCAGCATAGTTACCTGCTGTTTTGTCATTGTGGAACAATTCTGAGGTCTTTCTAGTGTTTCTTCTTATGTCCTGATGGGAAGCATTTTGGCAAAGAACCAGACAAGCCATTTCACAATGTCATTTTCATAGCTCTGAACAAATTTTCCCGATGAATGCAGATACATCCTCATTCAGGTTATTAAATCAGTCTCCCAGAAAAGATCAATAAAAAGAAATGCAAGTCCATAATCAGAATTTATGAAATTTATAATCCTTTTAGCTACAACAACAATCCTTTAGAAACCATATCTCTTCAAGACTGCAGGGAGAATAAGGCAGATATGAGTATATGCATGTGTATGATGGCTTCAGTTTGTTTTCTGGGAGATTGTTTCTAGTGGACTGAAAACAAAGTACCATGAGTTTTAGGGAACTGGGCAATCTGTGGAGGTAAAAATAACAAAAGCTACTTATTCTTTAATTTTATCTAACATGTTTTCAGTCTTCTAGATAGTTGGCATTGAAACATCATTTAGAATTAAAATTATATCCATCTCAAAGAGGTGAAGAGAGACAATGCTAAAAGCAGACAGGGTTAACCTACCTACCTGCCTAAATCCAGTGTTTAGACCCTTAAAACATTTGCTTGTCCAGCTTGAGGATATCTGATAACTGAAGACATTTGTGTTTCTGAAAATACAGCTTTTATGATACCAAATGTCATTTTCTTGATAAGAACCTCAGTCTGCTGCTGAGACTAAAGCATACAGTTAAGCCTTATCAGCCTCATGGAGACACATATCTAAGTTATTTTTCAGAAAACTGTTTTCTTTCTTGCTGATTTTCCCAGTACCTCATCTCAGCAGAACAGGGACGAGTGGGTGGCTTCTGATCTGACCTTGCCTGAAATGGAGATCATACATGGGGTCATTCCTTGTAGGCCAAAATATCCAACACCCCTTCCATTCATTATCTTCTGCTTCATGTTCAGGAGCTATTTGACTACAGGATTCTGATACTTTCATTAAAACACAAGGAAATTTCTAAAATAATAAACCCAAATAAAAATGAGGAATAAGACTTTTTTCCTTGACGTACTGGATAAAAGATGTTATATAAAATCTTGCTAAGAAATAGAAATGCAGAAGGGTCAGACACTGAACAATTTCTGAGATTGGACTTTGAGACAATACTGATCTTTCACAGTTCATATCACAGGACACTTTCAATACATTAACTGCTTCATTAGATTCTCATTTTGCTTGCAAATTTATCTGCCCAGACTACCTGCTTTTTTTCCCAACACCTGTGATTTCAGTTGGAAAATATATCTGAATAATTTTAAAATTGCCTTAGCTAGAAATTAAATTTCTAGATAATATAAAAGACCTCCCCCCTAGATTGTAGCAATTTTAGAAATCATTTAATATAATGATTTTGTACTCTGCGACAAAAATTATTTAAAAGATAGCATACTTTTTAATGTAGTAAATGGCTCCTGCAGCTAGAAAGATATAAGAATAGAAAGAGACAACCACAACAAGGGGTTGATTAGTTATGTAGAATATCAAACCCAGTTTGATGAGCAACAAAACCTTTTCTAGACCTTGTGAATTCAGATCAGTGAGGTGATAATCTACAGAACCTACACCCACCCACCTCTTAGCTCTATCAGTGAACCCCAGAAACTTAAGTAGCCTTCACAAAGTGAAGCAGCATAAACAAAGTCATTGCAAAAGTTTTTGACACTACTTATGTCTCTGTTTTAGTCCTGTCACTGAGAACATATTTTCCACTATATAAGCATGTACACCTTCAGGTAAATGGGTTATATATGATTGCTCACAATAACGTCATCTGCTAATACACCTTTTCAAACACAGTGTATTCACACAGGAAAAACACACTTTTTTTGAAGTTTCTTGTTAAAGCAATCACTGTTCATTAGGCATGTATTCTAGATAATATTCCTTTCCCAAACATCTAAAATGTAATACCAAGTATTAGTAACTAATGCTTTTAGGCTGAATCTCTTTGTAGCTAATGTCAGGAATGTAATAATGGGCAATATGTTTTTATTTCTTTGTGCACAGTTGACAATTCTAGGTTTATTTACCCTAAAGTTCTGTGCAAGAATTTTCTTTAGTAATCTAGAGAACACTGCATTCTGATGTGTCATTAGAACAAATCAGAGTAATTCCCTGTTAACTGGAAAGATTCTACTTACACTGATACATTAATGTATTTTCTTCTGCCCCAAACGTCATCTCTTGGCGTTAACTACACTGTTAGAGAATACTTCAATGTTCTTTTATTACTGTATAACTAATATCCTGTTCTGCTTTAAGTTTCTCTGTTGCTGTAGATGAACTGTTGATATTTGACTTGAATTATTGATCTGCTCAGAGTGAAGAACAAATGATGAGTCATTGGTTTCCACTCAGATATCTTCATACCAACTCCCTAAAGTTTATATAAAGAGACCTTGACATGAAATTTAACACTACTAGCACCAAAATATTTTTATTTGGTCTTACCTGGCAGCAGCTATACATTGAACTGTTGCGTTTGAAAAACTGGAATAAACAATACAGTGTCTACATCTCTTTCATGAGCTGTGTTTCAAGTGTATTTCACCTTGACATAACAAAAAGAAAGAAAAAAAAGATACAGTTGATTTCAATATTTTTCCTGTGTTTCATCACTGTAGAGGTAGTAGATAATAGAATAGTTGTTGTGGGAAAGAAGTTGCATAACTGGAACTTGAGGAAAGTTACTAATTGATAAAAGTGTGTAACATATATAGAATAGTATTAAATACTGTTTTTAATATACCAGAAATGCAAGGAGTGTATATAGTATTCAAAAAATTTATAGTTACCGTTCATCTTGATTACAAAGAGAATTGATAGACAGTCTCTTCCTGTCCATTGACAGTTATTAATTCTTTGCTAAAAGTAGTACAAAACCATCATAAAATCAGTCATAAAATTGATAATTATATCATATAAAATATTTTAAAATAGTTTCACCTCATTAAAAAAAAAAACGTTTCCTAGGAATGTAACCGTATAAGGGATATTAATTTTAATAAAAACCCGACAAAATTGGAGAAATTGCAAAACCAAAGAAGATATACAATATTTTGTCAGAGTTAAAATACCGAATGAGATGACTAGAGTGATTGTAGTTTGATTTGCTTGATGTTTAACCCAGGCAACTAATAAGCAAGCTGATACTTGCTGCAAGTCTAATAGCTGGAGCTGTGCTACAAGTATTTTCTTTTAGAAAAAACTATAAAAAGTATTCAGTTCAACAATATTCACTCTAAAGCTGTCAGATTGTCAGAAGTAAAGTGAATCACTTTATTTCTTCCTACATGTGACTCCACTGTCTTATCTGCATTTGTCCAGCTATAACTTCCACTTCCTTGGATCTTTTTACATTTCTATATTACGCTGAAAAAACGCACTTTTTTTCAACATTAATTTCCTACATGTTAACTGAAATGTTAACCTTTCTTTTAAAAAATGAAATCTCTGTCACTGTCTTTGATTCTAAATTAGTTTTTTTTCCCCCTCCTATCAAGAGGCTGTTTCTGGGCTGATGCTATCCTAGGCTAAGATTGTGAAGATTGTCACTGGATGAAAATGTAGTGTTTTGATAAAGAATTGCAGAACATCACTTCATGCAAGTCCTGTAACTAGCGCTCTGAACAATGGTTAAGTTGTATGGTCTTCAAAACACAAAAGATTCTGGTAGACCAATTTGGTTTTAAGTCTTCAGAGCAGTGAGTTACTTCAGCTGCTTCCTGCTTTGTGACAAGCAGTGAGCTACAAAAACAATATTTCTTGGTGCAAAATAATTAAACATTTTACAGTCCAGGTCTGGGTGGTTTCATCCAAGGCAGATGGGTTATAACAAACCTGATTCACAGGAGGACAGGCAGTGAAGAAGCTGCGAAGATAACTATGTCCTCTCTGAATCAAATACAGAAATTAGGAGTTTGGTTTACTTTGGTACTGGGTAGTGCTAACTTAGTTGCTTTTGAAATAACTTCACAGAAAAGCCTTTGCAAATACATATGTTCATAACAAAACCAAATCATAGTTGCGTTCTTTCACATAAAATGAATTAATGTGAAATTGCTGAATAATTCATGATCAAGCTTTGCACTTAGTTTGATGACCACAAATACAGTGATATAGGTATGTGTGTGCCAAAATAACATTTTGTTTTAAAAATCCATCAGAGCACCTTGTTTAGTATCCACATAAATACGCTCTGTGCTTCAGCATTATAATTTAAATGGAGAAAGAGATGAGCTATTGACAGATGTTCACTCCTCCAGTGGGGAAACTGGAAAGTATTCTGAATGAACAGCGCTAGGAGAATCCAAATCTTATTAAAAAACAATATAATTTTGGGCAGACAAAGCTAAGTAGTACCCATGCAAGTGCCTGTAACCAAGCATTCATTCATCAGTTTAATGGAAAAAATACAATATGTGACCTCATGAACTCCCTACCCATCCTCTTTCCCACAGCAGCTGGGGCTGAGTTGGAGCTGCCAACTGGTTCACGTGAGTTGGAGTTATCGTATGTATCAGACTGTCTTTCAGAATCCAAGCAGAAGACTGGCTACCAGCATTCATAAAAATGTCTCTGTGCAAATACAAGTGCACTAACATTTCAGTTTATTTATGTGACTGACAGCAAACTAAGATTGTCAGGCTGAGCACTCCTGCTGGTACTATGTAGTTGACTTTTGTTCATTGCCAAGGTTCGTGTCAGCCAGTTAGTTTCTTCCACACATTTCCATTTTGTATTTCTCAAAAGATTTCTGTATGACAAAGAGAGCTTTGTTATGATATGTCACTGAAATAAGAGAAAATAAACAGGCACACTTGTGCTGAGTGGTCTTCTCAGTCACATTATGTGTCATATGTGTATATACACACATACACAATTATTCACTTATAATCTTTTTTAAAGAGCAGTCTAAATTTAAAAAAAAAAAATCCTTATTGCTTTAAAACAAACTGTAATGGCAACTGATGATGTGTGTACACAGAAAACTTTATAGCCAAAGAACTTTATATGACAAAGCAAACCCGTTGTGGTGACTGATCTCATCTCTCATCCCTCCACCAGAAATGTATCCCTTGTGGGTAGAAAATAACAGTGGTTTAGTGGACCACAGTAATATGCCACAATTCAGAGCAAAATGAAGTCAAGCATTGCATACAATGATATTTCAGGGGAAATTTTAATGAAACAAATTAAAATCTGACCAGGAAAATGTAAACTAACAACTTTACCTTAAAATAAACCCAACACCCTCAAAAACAGTTCTCAGTCATTTTAATATTTAAGGAGAAAATAATTGCAATGCCAGTTTGCTATCATCAAGTCCCAAATGACATGAATGAGTGGTTCTGTTAAGCTCATTGCATTTGAAATCAAGCATGTGCCCAAATGATTTGCACCATTAGGACTACAGACCCAGACCACTGAGTCTTAACTGAGGCAGGACAGCACTTCCGCTGCGGATGGCAGTATGTGAGTCACGTAGGAACCTCATTTGCTGTTGGGCTCCAGTAGTTAGACAGAAGGTAGAGTGCCTGTTTCTCTGTTGCAAACATTTAGGTTTTTCCTTCATAATAGCTATTGACTCCAGGATATGTAGATTTTGTATCTGTGCTTTTTTTTTCTGATAATGGTGGCTGCTGTCAAAACACTGGTTCAGTTAAAATGGAGGAATTTTCTGCAATTCTCCACAATTATATATTAGTTAGTTATGCCCATCATAACTATGTTATGTTAGTTATGCCCATCACCCTTTATCATAAGCCCTGCAGGCCAGTTTCTCACCTCTCTAAAAATTCTTGACATAATGCTTTCTGGAGGTTCTTCTCGTATGTATTGCTCCTTTTATAAAAGTGAATCCTCTAATTGTACAAACATGACACTTTGTGCAGAAGAAAATTATAATCAATACTAAATAAATGTTTCTCAAATCTTTCAGATGCCAAATACAAAAGTTCAGTCACTGCCTGGAGTTTTCGATGTCTACCTTATTTTTACATTAGCTAAACACTTTTATTTTAAAATAAATTTTCATTTTATTTTCCATCCTCTCACAGCAACATATTTTGAAAATAATATTGTCAACATTAATGACACTTTTAAGTTCTTAACAAAAAGAAAACAACTCCTCTCCTTTCTATAAGTTCTATGCTCAGCAAAATGAAATGAATTAATTTTCCTGAAAGGAAATGAGAAATTACCTGAAATTGCATGGCTTAAATAACAGAGGACCTTCCAAACTGTACTAAAGGCCCACATATTTTTTTTTTTTTTACACACTATTATGCTTTTATTAAATTACAGATGTTTTCAAATTACAGATTTTTAATTATCATGGTTGAATACTGCTTCTGTCCTTCTGCTGCACATTTGGAGCCCAAACGCACATGTAAAGACGTAAAATAATAATTTATGAAAAGGGAAGTTTTGAAACATCCAGTGAAATGTCGATTCTTGCATTGCACAGCTAGCAGACCCTCCAAGCAAAATAAGGAAAGTACTTTGAAGAAATTACAGAAGGTAAAATAATAAAAAAGATCAATTGTTCAGAGAAGTTGATTAGGAATAGAATAATTTGTATTTCTCTTGAAAGAGGAATATGTGCAAAGCATTCACAACTTTGAAGGCCGAAAATGACAGATGGAAAGCATTCTTTTATCAAAATTTTTGGGTTTTTCTGATCACTGCTCCCATTTCATGGCTGGAAAGGTTTGTACTCTCCATATGATCCCTATCAGAGAATGAATAGCTTGATATTTTAATTTTTATGAAACCAGAAAATTCTTGTATAGTTTTGTTGCCTCTGCCCGTAGCTGATGTGTTATAACACTGAGAAGAAACTTAGCTACTGGCAACAGGGAAATTATTTGCTCCTTCTTGGGTTGCAAAAGTGCTGCTAAAAACCAACGTAGCCTCTGGGCATCAGGAAAGTAGTCCTGCCTCTTTACTATTACCACTTTGGCCTCCTTGGATTCCTTAGGTTTAGTTTTCAGTACCAGAGCTGATTCTGTTGGCCATGGAATCTAGCTGGGTCAGCCAACTGTTGTCCTATAGCATGACTTACTTCAGTGTGACTTTGACTCAGAAACAGTACAGAGCCATTACTCAGGTCCTTTGTTTGACTCACATGTGCCTGTGTGTCAGAGAACATGGCTGCAGGGGAGACGCTGTTTCACTTGCCCCAAAAGAGTTTCTTAGCTGCGTGCAGTTCCTGTTAACAGTAATGTCTATTTGATGTAGGATGTTCCTGCAAAGTGAATTCACCTGGAGAAATTTAATAGAGTTTTGATGACCACTCTCTGTGAAATTGACATTGGAAAGATTAACAGGATAACTCTTAGACATCATTACTGACAGGAACATGGTATTAGGTAAATTAAAGTGAAGCCCCTGGTGTTTAAGATTTTAGGAAGCACAGATGTACAGAGAGGATTTTTTTTTTTTTTTTGCACTGGGGCAGCTTAAATGTCTCAATTATGCTTGCGTTTCTATTACAGCAACTCTATGCCAAATGTAATTCCCAGACATTTGCCCACACTTACGAGGACATCTTTATCTTGGCAGCTAGAAAACATCTGCAATCTCCATTTTGACATACTGGCTAGAGATGCTTTTCTAATGGGATGCAATACTCATTCCACATAAGGAAAAAAAAATCTTGAGAGGTTTGATGTGAATTTTTGTAATTAGTGCTAATAAGAAGAAAAAGAGAAATACAAATAACTTCTTATTTTACATGTTTCTAGATCCTTTGCAAGAATTTTATTGATTTGCAAGTTTTTTACTTGATTTAGGAACATTTTTTTGAAACTGAAGTGAATAGCATGGGCACAGTTAATCACATAAGTAAATAACATGCTTTTCCTCACTTCCTTTTAACATGCATTTAATTCTCAACTGCTTTTCTTTTTTTCAGCTGTTCAGATCTGCTAAAACACCTTCAACTTCTACTCCTCCTTTTTCTGTCTGCTAAGTCTTCTTCTCACTTTGTTTTCTCAAGTTCATTTTTAAGCTGAAGTTAAAATACAAAAAATCCACAAGTTACGGATTCGCACCTGCTTACCTCAGGTTTTAATTTGGCACCAATGGTGGCCCCATATTGGCTTATGTCATAGTTCAGATCAGACCTGGGATGAAATGGAGCCTTGAGGTGGGAAGAGAGGGAGTGTGGTTGGGGTTATCAGAATGGACTGGCTGGGGCCTGGCATGTACTCTAAGAACCCCACCAAAAGAGACATATATGAATCTGACTCTTGTGGCTTCCTTTGGCCTCGCATTTAACTTAACACCTCTAATGCCAGCATAGACTGTGGAACTCCCATTACATTCAAAAAGAATTGAAAGAGGGTCTCACTTTTTTAATTTTGCTTAATATTTTATTATATGAAAATTTTCAGCCAGAAGGCCTCTGATAACATTAGCTTTTGAAAAGCTAGATGTCAGCTTAACTTAGAGTTGAAGTCTACTTTAAACCTTTAAGACTGATATTTGTTTTGGGATAGGACAATTTGTCCTTTGGGCCTGTGGGCATCTGGCTTTTCAGGGGCAGTAACCTAGAGAGCAGTCCAAGGGAAAACATCTAACTTTTATATACTTCCTTCTAGCTTTTCTTCAGTGAGGAAAAGAACGAACTATTTTCTCCAAGACTAGGTTTCCTTCTTCAGGAAGTGTTTGATCTTAATTCAGTGGCATTTTTATCATGGAGTTGAACAGATAATGACTCAGACACAGAATGAGGATTTAATCCTCAATTTGCTTCAATATGGAGATTACACAAGTTGATAAAACTATCCTAAAAATTTATAAAGGTGTTTAGAAATATTGCCTGTTGTGTTGGGTTGATGCCAGCTAGCAGCAAAGCACCACCCAGCTGCTCACTTACCATTCCCCCTGCCACACACACATGAGCAGGATTAGGGAGAGAATAGGAAGAGCAAACATGAGAAAATACATGGATTGAGATAAAGACAGTTTAATAAGTGAAAGGGAAGAAGAGAATCATAGAATCATAGAATAGTTGGGGTTCGAAGGCAGCCTAAAGACCATCCAGTTCCAACCCCCCTGCCATGGGTAGGGACATCCTACTAAATCAGGCTGCCCAAGGCCCCATCTGACCTGGCCTTGAACACCTCCAGGGATGGGGCATCCACAGCTTACCTGGGCAACCTGTGCCAGTGCCTCACCACTCTTATGATGAAGAAATTCTTCCTAATGCCCAGTCTAAATCTGCCCCTCTCCAGTTTATACCTGTTGCCCCTGGTCTCTTCTCTATCCCCACAAGCCTTTATGAATAGCCCCTCTCCAGCTTTCCTGTAGCCCCTTCAGGTACTGGAAGCTCTCCTCGGAGCCTTCTCTTCTCAAGGCTGAACAAGCCCAACTCCCTCAGTCTGTCCTTGTAGGGAAGGTGCTCCAGCTCTCCGATCATCTTTGTAGCCCTCCTCTGGACCCGTTCCAACAACTCCATATCCTTCTTATGCTGAGGATTGCAAAACTGGATGCAGTATTCCAGATGAGGTCTCACCAGAGAGGAATAGAGGGGAAGAATCACTTCCCTTGACCTGCTGGCCACGCTTCTTTTGATGCAGTCCAGGATACAGTTGGCCTTCTGGGCTGTGAGCGCACATTGCCTGCTCATGTTGAGCTTCTTATCAACCAGTACCCCCAAGTCCTTCCCTGTAGGGTTGGTCTCCATCACGTCATCCCCCACTGTGTACTGAAAACAGGGATTGCCCTGACCCAGGTGCAGGACCTTACACTTGGCCTTGTTGAACCTCATGAGGTTCTCAGAGACCCACTTCTCCAGCCTGTCCAGGTTCCTCTGGAGGACATCCTGTCCTTCCTGTGTGGCAACTACACCACTCAGCTTGGTGTCATCCACAAACTTGCTGAGGGTGCACTCAATCTCACTGTCATTATCATTGATAAAGCTATTGAACAGCACCGGTCCCAGTATGGACCCCTGAGGGACACCACTTGTCACGGATTTCCATCTGGACTTTGAGCCATATAAAAACTCACAAAATCCAAATGATGTAAAGGCAATTGTGCACCAACTCCCATAAGCTGCCCGATGCCCAGTCAGTCTCCAAGAAATGTCTACCACCCCTAAGCCCCATTCCTCTTAGTTTTTATTGCTGAGCATGAGGTTATGTGGTGTGACATAACCCCTTGACCAGTTTGGGTGAGCTGTCAAGACTATAACCTCTACCAACTACTTACTCCTTCCCTAGTCTACTCACTGGATGAAGTGGAGTGGGAAAAATACTGTGTGAGCACTACTCAGTGACAGTAAAAATGCTGGTATGTGGTCAGTACTGTTTTAGTCACAAACTGAAAACTCAAACTATGCATGAAAACAAAACTATGCATAAGTTTCACTCCATCCCAGCCAGATCCAGGAGACCTATGATATCCTTCTGTTAATTTTCCCAGGTGACTATAGGAAGGTATATTAGAGGAGTATAAATGAATGGCTGAATAAAATACCAAGTAAAGACAATACATGGACAGTTTGAAATCTCTCATGTTTCAGATCCAAACTGATTTTAAATGAGAAAAGTATTCCATTTTTAAAAGAAAAAAAAGATATTTGCCTATTTGTGTATTTATATCTACATTTATTTTTTTAACTGAGACTCTTTCAGTATCTCATTTGAAAATATTTTCATTTTGCCTTTCTAGCTCTGAGATGATATTTAGAAGTCCACTATTAGCAGCGCCCCATCTCATGGCTGAGAAGATGAGATTAAATATATATCAGGAATATATCAGGAATATATTGCTCTGGGATTTATAATGTAAATATAATCTACTATTATTCATAAGCACTTAATTTAAAATGAATAATATATTTCAAATAAATACACTTGATATAATTGGTCCATTTTCTAAACAAAGATCCTACAAAAAAAATAAATAAATGTATACTTAATTTTTTTCTGAAATCTGTTGTATTACCTAATCTTTCTCCTGCAAACAATGAACAGAAACTGATTATAACATTGGTTTGCTACACCTTCCTTTAAGTTGTTTCTGTGAAATCTGAATTAATATTTCAGTCCTGGAATTTTAAAAATTCGTGCTCTGAGACTTGACACAAAGCCTAGACTCTCAGAATATATTTTGGCAGATTCAAAACTTCTATATCAAAGATAACACTGTCCCTCTATGCAAAGCATGAAGGCCATTACACTTATTGAAGTCTTCTTGTCACTCTAATTTTTCTGATCATCCTTAAGTACCTACAGCTGTGAAAACAGTCACTTGGAAGAATAAAAGTCATCTGATATAAGAGTAATTTAAACAAAACAAGGATTAGTATTGTTAGACAACTCTTCAGAAGGATTGTCAGAGTCTGGTTCAAAAGTAATATATACAGACAACTCTTCATTTTGCAGCAGTCAAAAATACATATATGAATCTTTGGACTAGACTAAATCATAACTCTCTCTATGAAATTCCTTGACAGTCTCAGTGAGTTCAGAAGTTCTTGTAATTTTAGATGTCTTCCTCAAGACACAAGATTGTCACAAAATTTTGTCATCTTCATTTCTTCATGGCAAGGTTTCTATTGTCTTCAGTGGTCACTATGATGAGAACATTTGCAAGGAAGTGAATTTTTAAGTGAGTGAGTTCTCTGACACAGTGTATAAATCAGCTGGAGGACTCAGGACAGAACCCAGATATTCAGTGTATTTGAACTATTAACTCTGAAGGAACAATTTTTTATTTTCCCCCAACTAACTTTTTCACTGATAAATTCTTTTGAAGTTAGAACAAAAGAGGAAACAGACCATAAGAAAGCAGCCTCATTAAGCAGTCAAGAATAATTAGATATTTGTCAAGATATTTTGAATAGGATCTTTATGGGCCCGCAGAGAAGTGGGGCTATCATCAAGACATACAATAATAGCTTCTAAACAACATTAAACCTCACACTGCTGGGTCATGAAGTGGTGAACTGGGTGATAGATTTTGAGAGCCAGGGGTTAAAATAATGCAACAGAAAACAGTCATTCTAGTTGCTCATTCTAAGCATAAGATCTGTTGGCTTGCTTATTTTGCCATTTTTTTAGACTAATATCTAACCAACTTTAAATTAATTAAAGTCTGTACTTTAATGTTATCTTAAAAATCAGAATTAATTTTATGTATGGATTTTGACATATCCATCTATGATCCCAGTTGAGATTTGCAATGAGTTTTGGAGCTGATTTTAAGTTCTTGATTAGATAAGACATTTAGATGGATATTTTTGAGTAGTTCCACCTGAGCAAACACAATTAATAGCTGTTCTTAACTCCTAACTTTAAAAAGAATAAGGTTACACTAGTATTGCCTTCAAAAGGAGTGTTCCAGAACTGAAGGAGATATAGCCATAGATATAGATAAGCCAGTCCTTCAAGATGCCTTCATTTCAATTTTCTTAGTTCTGAATGTCACTTTTACTACATAAATGATTTAATATGGTTAATTATGCAAGATGTTTTCAATTTAGCAAATAAATTTTGACTAGATGTCTATGTTAATGAGAGTTAATGACAGATCATATATGAGAAGATAAACAAGCATACTCAGATTTTACATTCTTAGCTAAAAAACCCTTTTACAGTTTAGCAAAATACTTTCAAAACAGGTTTTCTAGGTTTTCTATGTTGTACTTGCATATATACTTTAATTTTTTTTGATTTTTAAATTTGTATGATTCATAACAGATCTGTGAGAGAACAAGATTTCCTCTCTGTGGAAATGTACTGAGCTTATTTGTGGTTTTCTTCTTGTAAAGGGAAGTCAGGATAAGGGATGGTAAAGGTAAAGGAAAGGAGCATTAATATTTCATTTGAAATGAAGGTATTTTAAAATTTAGATAATTCAGATATATTCTTTCAGTAGAGCAGAAGTAATGAATTTTTATACTGATGTTTAAAAATTTTTAATATAAACTGGTAAAGAGCTATATCAGTATGGCTACTAGAAAATCCTTTTCCAAAAACCTTCCACATGGAATTTTTCAACATAATTTTTAGTATGATGTATTTGCAACATGCCATGTATCTTCCTCCCTCTCACCTCTCCCAGGAATTATTCAAAATTGGCACACTTTTATTAACTTATTTTGTGAGTGAACTTTGTCAAAAGCTTTTGAAGTATTTCTACCTCAAAGATATTTTTTTCCTGTGGTATTTTAGAAAGAACAAAAAATCAAATAACTACTCCCCTCCCATCCCCACCACCACCACCACCACAGAAGGCGAGAGCATTTCTACTATGCAGCATTTTATTTTTAGGGATCCATATGAATAGCTTAATTTGCACAAGTGCTGCACACTCAGCATTATCCATCTGTGGGAATTGGGTACTTGATGGTTTTGGAAATCACAAGAGGATTCATTGAAGAGTAATACTTAAGAGGAAGAAAACACAGGATATTTCTATGTGAACATCACGCCCTTGTGAAAAGCTTATCCTCAAATTTGCTAGCTCTGCTGTGCTACATAACACTTTCCTCCATTTGCCATGCAGAAAAGTTTCAATTAAGAGTGCATGAATTAATTTAAATACTATTGATTTGAACATCTGAATCTAAAAGAAGGAACATTCTTTCCTTCAGAAACTGTTAGCTGAAATAATGATATATTATGCTATTTTGTTGAAATTGACTATATCATAACTGCATAAATTTGACAGCTATCCTAAAACGTCTACAATTTTTATATTTTAAAGAATCAAGCAGTTTTCTCTGTGTTCAAAGAAAATAAATCTCTCCAATGCTGTGTGAAAGGATTACTATCCCTTTCAGTTATTCCTTTCCTAGTGTCCTTTGCAGGCAGATTGAATAAATACCATGACTTTGCCCTGTTTACTCTTAGTGTCAAGTTACACGGCTGCTGAAATATTTTTTAGTACAGCATTTTACCTATGACCCTCTTCCAACGCTTGGATTGAAATTTTTCACACCTAGAGGCATCTAAGTAGAAAGCCTTTGTAAAGAGAGTTGTAAAGACCCAATTAGAATGCTGTATAGAGAGCTGCATGGCATGACTGAGGGCAGAGAGAGGCTTCGAATTTCATTTCTCAGTTTTGGGTTCTTTTGGTATAGGTATGTGAAAAGCATTAAGAGTCTGTTATATGGCTCCTGGTGTAGCTGTTCAAATTGTCTGTCATATAGCCAGAAAAAACTAAGATCAGGAACTAGATTCTGACCCAACGTTCACAACATGAATTCACAGCAAGTCCAGAGTAGTCAATAGGTTTTCATCAGATTTATAGCAGAGTAAGAGAAAAAAATAAAGTTCAAGTTTTTTTGGTGCATTGTGACAGAATGCAAAGTTCAGCTGCTTTCTTTAAGGATTCATTTTCTCTCTGACTGTCCCTTCATCCTATGGCATTTGCATTGCTAATTCTTACCCTGCCCCTCAGAGGACATGAAAATATGTAGCTACTCATCTCCTTCTTCAGTTTTTATAGATTACTTTGATGTTCAAAATAAATCTCATTATGCTGCAGATCAAAGAGGGCAATTCCTTTTACCAATGCAGCACAATAAGCCAATTAGCCCTTTTTTTTTAAATATAATTTAATGCAGGAAACATCACTTTAATGTATCTGTTTTGACTGGGTAGGTCTTCTGCAGTGAAACTATGCAGTAGAGTCAGAATTTGACTTGACAATTTCAGCAGTAGATCAACTGACCAAAAAACTTAGATATAGGCAAATCAATGGCTTAATAAAAAAAATGGCGGGAATGGGACCACCCAAAATAAAATGTTTTCTTTTTTTTTTTCACTTGATAGAACAACATCAATGTTCAAAAAGCTGTCAAATTTTGGTACATATATTAAATGTATTCTTTATTTTTATCCTTCTTTTAAATTAAACTAATCTAAACCAAGTCTAAAATACAACTAAACTGAACTAAATCAAATCTAAAACGAAATTCCATACTTAATAGAATATTTTGAAATATTGGGGTTTGTAATTTTTCTTTGAGTAAGGGTTGCAAAATTTGAACAATTCGCTTTCAGTAATCATTCTTTAGATTTTGATTGAACTAGGCTTTGATTATGATTATTATTTGGTGAATGAAGATTTTACCTTAAAAGATATTCAGAGGTGTTGAAAGACATTGTCCTACCATAAAAAGTTAAGGTATAGAATACATCATGGATTATTCTAATCTATCTGAAAAGAAAACATGCACCTTATTCATTGATTAGATTACCTCTTTTTACAGCTCCTCTATGTTTATATTTTGTCTTCAGGTTTTATTAACAAATCAGTTAGTTCACACTGAAGTATGGATATATATTATATATATTTCAGACTAATACCTCACTTGCCAAGAGCAGCCATAAGCATCCTACTTTATATTGGAATGATATGAAAAGAAAAGCATCACTTGAATTAAACTGATAGCAAAGGATATAAATTAGGAAAACATTTTTTCTCACTTTCATAGCATGTTAAAACTTAAAAGTTTTTGAAAGCAAGCCCACTCAGAGACATAAGCAGTAAGGAGACATTAATATTTATTTAAATTTTAGCTGCTGAGTGATTCCTGGAATTTTTCTATCCTTATCAGATCAGATAATGTTGGTTCATATATTAAATTCATATTTCAGGAATAAATGGTTTTTCTGGTTTTTGTTTTTAAATGATACTTCCTTTTTTAAACGGTCCTAAAAACAAAGATGAGTATAAGTACACAGCTCCAGAAAGTGACAGAAAATATACCAGACTTAATAAAATTCACACCTGAGCAGCTATAGCAGCTGTATATTTAAAGAAAAACTAATAGGTTGACTATTTCGCCCTAGAATAAAAACTATTGCTAATGATTTGAAGAAGCCTGGTGTCTGAAAGGAGATGGATGATATAATTGTTACTATTACCAGCAAAGCATGGCTTGATGTGTCTGGCCTTTCAAAACCCAAATATCTGAGCTGCATCTCAGTTACAGCTGAGTAATAATCCAACAACTCTTCTGAGTTTGTTTGTATTGTTAAATAAATTTTCTTTTAGAAGCATTCTAATGATTTTAGTATGAGGTTATTTTTTTTTGATAATCCTTATTAGTGATCCAGCCTGAGCTAAAGCAGAACCAATTTTCTAACTCGTTATCAAAGCCTCGTCAAGTAATTTTGTTTTCTGAAACTTAAATACGCATTTTGCAGACAGTGTCTGTCTCCAGAAGGGAAAACACTTTGTATTTATAGCTATCACCATGGGGCAATGCTTGTACTTATTCCTATAAAACCAAAGTCATCCTTAAGTTGGTGGAATGCCATAAGTCAAAAGGGTGAAAATGGGTGACACCTGCAGGGAGGGTCAGACAAGACAGGTGACCCAAAACTGACCAACAGAATATTCCATATACGTCATACTCAGTATAAAACTGAGGGATCACAAGGATCAAGCCCTCTTCTTCAATGGCCGGCATCTAGTAAGGAATTAGTCTGCTGTGCCCCTTGATCCCAAGCTATGTGTTCCTGAATCCAGTTCCTGAATCCAGCTCCCACCTGTCACTGAGTCCATCCCAAGACCTTTTCCCATGCTTGCCCTGCAGCATCTGTGGTGATGTATAGTCGTTGGCAGGGGCTTCAGTTTTGTACATTTGTACATATTTTATTATTATTTATTAATATTATTTCCCATTTAATTATTAATTTTTAATTAAAGCTGTCTTAATTTTAGTCTCCAAACTAGTTGTTTGAGACAACTGGGATTCAATAGCCAACATTCAGCTGTTGACTAGTCCAGGAGTAGGGCTAAATCATGACAATAATTATTTTTGATTTTTAGTACACCAAGTACTGACTCTGAAGCCTGAAAGCTACACTCAGATAATCCCACCTCTAAGCTACAAGTCCAGATATATCAGTGAAAACTGTGGTTCAAAACACTCCTGTTTGCAGGTCAAAATTTGACTATCAATCAGAAGCTTGCAGTGAAATACATGCGAACAATCTATGTACCAATAATTACTGACAGAAGTGATCTGATGATTCATTTCTCTATAAAAATTCCATTTCAGACAACAGTGACTTGTTTACAGTCAATTTTTCAACAGAATGAGAAGTGATATACAATGGATTTATTATTAGTAAGTTCTCCATGTTAATATAAAGCCTCAATGGAATTATAGCTCCTGCTCAACAAAACTGTGTTCAGAATGCAAAAACAGGTTTAAGAGCTTTTCCCAATACTAGAATTTACAAAATAAAATTCTGCAAAATAATTTTCTGAAATACATAGTTTCAGATCCATTACAGGAAAGCTAAAAAATTTCTTCTGCAAATGTTGAAGAAATACAATTTATTTTATATTAAGTTATATATTTCATTCTGGCATATAGTATTGATGTATTAAGATTTTGCTGCACAAGTAGACTCTAATGGTTGGTTTTTTGCCTGATAAGGGCTGTTTGTCTATTTTTTCCTAGCAATAATAAGTAAGGATATTTGCCAGTGTTACAAAGAGTTTGAAATATGGAAGATCTAATGTATTTTATTTAAAAATGTATATTTATAGGAAATAACATTTACGTGTTAAATTAATATAAAACAGGAAAGCGATCCTTTGCAGTAAGGTATATTTCCTCCTCTGACTCCACAGAATATATATATTAACCGATCAAAATGACCAACACAGGTTTTGAAACATTGATATGTATTTACATTTACAGTGCTGTAATATGCTTCCTGCCATCGAGGAGTTTCAATTTCCTATTATATGTCATGTTAGGGTCCTTGAATACCTTAAGCCCACAACAGAGCCTTCCAAACCAAGTGTACGGACCCTTTTGCATTAAGTGCTAATCCTTACTAGCTCTCAGCAATTTTATTTTGATTATAAATAGATTAATAATTTCTATTAGCTCAGAGGAGAGTTACAAGGTGCAGCTGTAAGTGTCATTTCTCCAACCGTGATCACAGGGTTGGTGTTCTCCGCATCTATATTTCCCTGAATGAATGAGTGGTCCTGTGACAGATGTGTAAGAAGAGTTTCTGTCTGTAGTTCTATCACTTTCTGAACTATGATTCATGATCATTCATTGGTGAATTAATAGTAATGGCAAGACACATGAACCCTGCAAAATCTCTTCTAGAGCAAGATGATTTTTCTGGAGATAGATTATATGAAGTTTAGAAGAAGTAATAAAGCAAGTGTTAAACAGAGAAGTAGAAGTCTCCAGTTTTGGCTGCGTGTCTTCAGATGCTTCAGTTGTTGATGTGAGTGAATTTATGGAGCAGGATCAAGTTGCCCTTGCAACAGTGAAGATGTGAACCTGTGTACACTGCCTGCACTGTGATCTACTACAGGATTAGCAGCAGCGAAAAGCTGATTTGATGTTGCTATAGAGCCAACATGAATTCATGATGTCAGCAGAAGCAAAGCAGAGTTTAAGAGATGTGACAAATTGAAATGACTCATGTATAGCATTTTTTTTTTTTTTTTTACTAAGAGGGAATAAATTTAGCATTTTGTCTGTGCAGTGCTTTCTTCCAAGATCATGTTCTTTTGAAATGTTCAGTCCTCTCTTGCTTTCATTCAGCTCTGGTTCTCTGCTCCAGCCACAAGGCCAGTTTGAGTCTTAAGGGACGGAAATAGGAGAAAGGGGTGAAAATACAGATCTATAGTTAGAAATATAGCAACCCTATCTAGTATTGTTAGGTTTTGAGTGAGCAAGTTCCTGGGGGAAATCTGGGAGCCATTCATCTTGTTAAAGACAGTGGCAAAACTTGTACTAAAACATAATTATGTCTTGGTTTCATACCAGCCAGCAACTAAGCACCACCCAACCACTCACTCCCCCTTGGTGCAATGGGGGGGGGGAGAGAATCAGAAAAGTAAAAATGAGAAAAAGACTGAGATAAAGACAGTTTAATAGGGAAAGAAAATGCTGTGCATGCAAGCAAAGAAAAACAGGGAATCCATTCACTATTTCCCATTTGCAGACAGGTATTCAACCAAGTCCAGTAAAGAAGAGCTCCATTACACATACTGGTTATGTGGGAAAGACAAAACACCACGACTCCAAACATTTCTTCTTTCTATCCTCTTCCCCCAGATTTATATGCTGAGCATGATATGGGATACCCCTTTGGTCAGTTGCAGTCAAGTGTCCCAGCTGTGTCCCCTTCCTAATTCTTGTACGCCCCCAGCCTGCTCGCTGATGGGGCAGTGTGAGAAATAGCAAAGTCCTTATCTCTGTGTAAGCACTGCTCAGCAATAACTAAAACGTCCCTGTTACCAACACCGTTTTCAGTGCAAATTCAAAATATAGCCCCATACTAGCTACTATGAAGAAAATTCTCTCTCTCTCAGCCGATACCAGTACATTATGTCAAGACAGATTTTTGAAAAAACAGTAAGTAAATGTAGAGTCTTTAACTAGAAATTATTGTAACTATTAAAACAATTTAAAATTGGTAGAGATTTGAATACCTACTGACGTGAACTCATTACTGTGTATAGATAGTATATATGCACACAACTTTCTGTGAGTATGTACATTAAGGTAACATCAAAGGGTACTTCAAATAAAAGTTCATTTTTCCATTCTAAATGGCAATATCTGTTTTCATTTTTCACTTCAAAAAAGAGCTAATTTATTATTTGACATGAATTGTAAGATGTGTCTTTAATTGACGACTTACAAGTAATCTTTTTCACTTTCTGTAGCTTTAACTACATCTTGTCACCTAAATGTAGCGAATGATTATTGATACTATTTTTTCTGATATAATTCCATTGGGAAAAGGTCAGAATAAACTTTGGAAGCAAAATATTTAAGTTTGGTATTGCAACTAAAATCAGGCCTTTACATGAACATGGGCTGATATACAATTCGTTCTGTTAGCAGTACTGTGTTAGATAAGTATGTTTTTCTTTCCACATTTAATAAAAAGTCAGGCAGAAGAAAAGAAAGTTATGGAAATTAAAATCGCGTGCTTGCAAGAATTTATGATCAGGTATATACTGATTTTTTTTTATACAGCTATAGAGCTTGTACCTGGAACACATCAGAATGACAATGAACTTGCACATCAGCAAGACAAAATGAAAAATTTTGCTTGGCATCTGTTTATTCACAATAAAATAATATTTAAAACAGAATATAGACAGAGACTTTGAAGAACATTTCCAGTGAGGCAACACAGGACTTCTGAACAAGAAGAAAGTAACTGTCTGGTAAAAATTTTGGAAAAAGGGAGGAACTTATGCCAAATAATTACAGAATTCTATAGAGCAAGTGCTGGATTGTTATGTGTTAATTAAAAGAAACCTGTTTATAAACGAATGGTGACTTAGCGATGTATGATTTGGTAATTTTCATACAAAGCCATTCAGTTATAATTTTAAAACCATAGACTGATCACAGCTTTAAGAAAACTAAGAATTTATACTCTTTATGAAAAAATAACTGAGGTGGTGCAACCTTCAACCCCCCGGGCCATTCTGTGATCTCAAGGTAAGCCATGCATGTTATGGGAGAAAATTCCTGTTGTGTTCTTGCCTTCATGCTAGTGCAGTGAGTAGTAGCAATGAGGCATTTGGAACTTCTGCTACCTGACAAGGGTAGTGACTGCACAAGATCAGTCATTCCCTGAGAGCGCTGATACACCTTCTGCCTGAACTGTAGCCTGAGTGGGACGATACCAGGACTGTACAATCAGGAATGTACTGAACTCGTATAGCTTGTGGAAAATACCAGAATTACCTAATCGAAATTGTGGTCAGAATGGAAAAGCACTAACCAAAGTCAATCATCTTATGATCCTATAAACAATGAACCTAAGTAAGACCCTTTGATCTCTCCCGGATAGCAGTGGTCTGTGACCAGCATCTGCCCCTAGGTTGGCACACCTCTCCAGGTAAGATTTTGTGAGGGAAATCTACTAACAAAAGCCAACAGAGAAGTAGTATTTCATAAATTTGAAAGATCATCTGCTAACAAAGCTGATAAGGGATAAGGGGAAAGTCAGACTTCTTGAGGCTCAACAATTGCCTGTGGAGGAACGCCAGTGCATTAAAAATGAGTAATTCACTGAACTTAAGAAGAAAGTCTGATCATAGGTTAATTTCTGTATGTCTGGATATTCAAATATCTCTGTGTTCGTGTGTGTCTGCATGTGTGTGATGTGATTTAGGAAACCCTGCAGTATGTCTCGTGTGAACCATGCATTCCTAAGTCTAATCAAGTTGCTGTTTCAATTGTAGTAAATTCCATTGAATCACTTTGCTAAACTGACACTTTTACAACATCATATTAAAATCACTTTTGCTGATAACTTTGACAGTGGTTCTTTAAGTGATTTAAATCTCCCATTAGCAACAAATTAGTATAGTCAGAAAAGTACAAAATCAAGATTTATGACAGTGTTTCCTTAAGTGATCTAAATCTCCTATTCATGACTATATGTCAAAGGCAAATACTTGGTCTTTTCTAAAGGGAACAAATCTACTCCTTCAGGTAAAGTAAGAACTAATAGCTAAAATATCTCTATTGTTCACTTAGAATTCAATCAGTCATGTAACATGTTGTTACAACAAATTCTCATCAGAAAAAAATCTACATTTTCGTAATTGTACCTAATAAAAATATATTAATGCTACTTTTTCCCCATTATTATTTCAGAAAATGTCACTTTTTGTTTCTTGAAAGCATGCTATTCCTTAAGTACTACCCTCCCTAGATGAACAAAGTAGCCCTTCAATCTATGTTGCATGCTCACATTTTAGACACTGTAAATATTGCTGTTGTGGAATAATAATTATGAAAGGCTCGTATTTATTAATCACATTGCACTTATTAATTTTCCATGTCTCTAATGGAGCATGACACTCTTTAGTCCTTTCTAATTCAGTTGAACCCTGACATCAAAGACCAACAGGCACATTTCAACTTGAGATAAACTGGGATATATCCACTAAATCATAAATAAAAGAATTTTCTCCAGTTTACTGGCAGTGTGCAGTTACAGGACAAGTCTTGGCCATGGGAATAGTACTGTGTCTTAACAAGACCAGTCACACAATAAATAATGTTTAAAGTCATTTCCTCAAAGTCAATGCACAGAGGTGAGGTGATAGTGAAAGCGCCACTGGCTTGCAGCAGGATCTGGTGTTGCAGCTGCTCATACAAGACTTAATCAGTCACTAATGAGGTCAATAAAAAAATTTTGAATGTTTTGAATTGTAGTTTGAAAGTTTGGGCTAAATCTCATATATGAGTTTCTTTATATTACCTTTCCAGACAGTCTGAGGCAAGAGTGTAGCTGACAGCAGAATTTAGCTGTTGAATTTGGTAGTTCCTGTTGGTGTTTTATTTTCAAAGACTGACTTCACACCTTTTGAAATGAGACTTCTGGAGCACCCAAGTATATTCTGGTTTATGGTGACATAAAATTATTAAAAGCTTGAAAACAAGAAATAAATTCACACTAACCATTTACAAATATTCTTTGCAATAATATAAATTTTTCCAAATGGCTTACCATGAGACTTTTTCCATGTGTGGTAGAAAGGAGAATTTACAAGTGGGTCTAGAATAAGAATGTGGCCCTGAGATAAAAGGAAACTTTTTTTTCACCTTATTTTAACTAAAAAAATTGATGCTATTTCGTGTTTGGAGTTATTATAGTACAGAACATTTCATAGAAGAAGGATTGGGAGATTGACAGAATAATTTTTTGTTCCCATGTTCTTGCCTGCCTCGTGCTGAGTAGTCACAGAACTCAAAAGGAGCCAAGGCTAAACATCATTTTATAAGACATATCTTTATAGTCTTCTCAGCTATTCATACGAGGATTTTCTTTTTTCCTCTCTATCTCTCTGAATAGCTCTTACAACAGGAGTAGGTGCATCTGTTTATATGCCAAACAAATAAGCATCAACAGCCGAGTTGAGGTTACATTGGTACATATGCAAAGTTTATTTCTTTTCTCCTTGCATTTGAACTTAGCAATACCAGCAGCATTATATCATCCAAATAATCTTATGCAAGATACTCAGCACACAGAAGGTTTAGTTTTAATTTACTAGCTTATAAGTAGCTGTAGTGTCTCTGCTATGTGTAGCTTTTTACAACCATAAATTATTGGGTAGTAATTATCTTAATGAATGCTTGTTTTCTGTATCCTGAATTAAAAACAATTGTGAAACTGAGAGCAAACATACTTGAAAAATTTGGTCCTCTGTGGTTTTTTTCTCATAGGAAAATGACATTTGTGTGATTTGATTAAATAATAACAACAATAACTATATATTTCATGTATGAAAGTAGTCTTATTAAAGGACATAAAAGATGCATATTTTTTCTCCCTGAGCTGCCTATAGGCCTATGTCAGGCTCATTTAAATAGATTGGAAGATTAGTATTCCTACTGTTATTATTATAATTGCTAGTAGTAGTAGTAGTAGTAGTAGTAGTAGTAGTAGTAGACTCAAAGGATGATTTTCCAACTGATATGTCAATGAAGATACTAATGGTGAGAAACAAACCAGCTAATAACTTCTGTATTGGAAACAGGACCAGTGGTATCAAAATACATGAAAATTTCATAGAGGAAAAAAAAGTATTCATATTTTGGATATAGTTTGCTTTTTATGTTCGTCACCCCCTTTTGATACATTTCTGAGACATACTACAAAAATTCTGGGATATCTGGCTTGGAAAGGGAATTTTAAAGAAGACGAAAATAACAAATGAATCCTGGGATATCTCTTATCATATTCTGTATAATTTTGGGCTGAGTGGTCACATTTCAGCTTTAAAATAAGTCTCTATAATACAGACTGAAACTTGGTCAAAAGGTGCCATAGCTTTTTCCTTAACCATATGACTTGTGCCTATTGTGCAGCAGACAGAGCATAGTACATATTGGAGTGTCATTTTTATAGGGAATTAGGACACTTCAAAGGAGCATACGTGAGTCCTGGAGATGGAAGAGCTCTCAAATCCTGCTGCACAGATACAGTCAGAAGTAACTTTTGAAGCATTAAATAAACTACAAAACAATAATATCTTAACGCTTCAGGTATTTTTAACTTTATAGAGTCCAGATAAATATTATCTGAGACTCAGTTTGGACACAAACCTGAAACAGTCTTTTTGTTGTTCACAACAATCCATATTATGGTCTGCCTCTTTAACTTTAGTAAGGAAAAAGTAGTTGGCACTGCGCACAGATGGCATCACCTACACAAATGGCTTTGGGGAGTTGGAAAACATTCTTTTTTCTGTCTCTGCTTGTAGTACAAGCCTTGTCCACTCTGAAATTAATTGTAGTTTTGCAGTTTTCTTCAATGGGGCCAAGTTTTAATGTCTGACTTCTTATACTTTGCATTTCCAGGGGTTTACGTTGCATGGTGTGTTTGTACTTCTTCCACAATTTTTCAACCTTTATTTTGCATATTATGCTTTACATGTACTGCGATAACTCACATCATTCATAGCAATGTCTTTAGGGTATATTTTGGAATCCACTTGGCAGCAGTGTTGGCAGTATATAATTATTACTAAATATTTACAGAACACGATTTCCAAGCATTAGATATTCATTGCACCTTTAACAGCAACATACAAAGTCACAGACCTTTCCTGTAGAGAAAACCTTACACATAGTTAAAAGATACTAAGAATGAAAACTGTGGATAAAGCTATGAATACAAAGAAGGTTTTCTGTCCACAAAAACCTTGTCTGACAGCAGAGAATAAAGGTAAGTATCCAATTATGCTTTTGTTTATATTTTTGTTTATTTATTTTTTAAAGAGCTCAAAACAATGAATGTTATAATTTTTAATTAAAATTGATCTGATTCTAGACTGGCTGCAAATTGTTTTCCAGAGAATTTGTTATAACTCAAACTTAGACAATACAAACGAGAAAAAATACTACTAAGTCTCATGAAATGTCAATATGTAACAAACTCACTATTGCGGAACTTATAACTTGCTGTGTGCCTATCAGCAGGACTAACTCGTTAACCTTTTAAGAGGAAGCTTCTCTAACTAAACAAAGTAGGTAGAAAAGTCAGAGCAATAAAGCAGATCTGAATCTGAAATAAGTGGACATCTGGGCACTTTCTACGATTAGGAATAGAAAATCACGTACTGAAAGAAGATGATTCCACATGCTATACTGAGTTAAAGAATTGGAGTCAAGACTATAGGTCATGCCACTGGTTCATATTATCTGAAAGTTTTGCTTCCCTATTTTTTAATATAGAATGTTATATTCTTAAAAAGATTTTGAGACCTCAACAGCATAACCTGGAAGTTTCTCTCTGGTAAGGACACCTACTATTATATTCATTATTTCTGGTTGGATGGTGCTGGAGATCTGTAGTCATGAATGGAGGGGATGCTCTTTTAATTTGTGAATCAAAGAAATATAAATTGGGAAAGCTTAATGCGAAAAGAATGGGAATTTACAGGTAAATATTCTCCAGAGATTCTGGGACTATGAGTAGCAAAGGATCCACTGAAATACTTTTTGATGAATGCCTATGATGACACTCAACTACCAGATGCTCAGGCATAGTCATGTCATTCTTTCTGTGTTATAGGATAACCCTATGCCAACCACCTTCTGTCACATGACTGGATTCACTGTGCATATTCAGCATAACCAGGCTGGTTGTATGGAAGCTGAGCACTGACAGCTGGTTGAACAGTACATGGAATGCTTACATTTGTTCCATATACTCAAATGACCATACAGTATTTTTCAGAACTCACAGCTGCCTGTGGAGTACAAAAAAAGAGAGGACATCCAGATCTGAATTGTAGCCCATTTGGTGCTTTGTAAAGACCATTTCCCACAGGTCGCAAAACCCAAGCAGTAGGCTTAGGTTTTAGAAGGCTTCCTAAAAATACTAGCAGGCTTCCTCTCATCTTTCCTAAGACTTCTTCCACTTTGCCTTTTTGTGTGAAGATGCTCATAAGATGGAAGAGAAGCTATGAATTTTCAAGGAGGAAGGAAGCTGAGGGCAAGATGGACTCATAAAAATTTTCCTGTTAGGAGGCAATCTCTAAATGTTGTGGTAGAACAAACTGGAGTCATGCATCTCACAAAGTAGATTGTAATGAGCCTAACATTTGAGGGATAATTATCCCAATGTGGGCATTTTTGGTTTTTGGTGTCCAAGATATAATAATGATAAGGTTCCCCAAGAGCTTGCATAGCACAAGGAAGTGTGAATAAAAAAGATGGCTCTTCTACAAAAGACATTGTGACAAAAGTGGGTTATAATTCTCTTAAGGTGTTAGAAAACAACAGAAATAAAGTGTGGGAACAAACCAACTGAAAAAAGATTCACCATTAACTGCACAATAGGGAACTTGAAAACAGCCATCATCATCTTTTTTTTAGTTGGTGCTTGTTCACATATCACCAGTCACTGATAGGAAGTGTAACTGGTGGGATTTGAAGTAGCTGAGCCAGTCTTAAACAACAGGCTTTCAGTATTTTAGAAAGTTCTGCCTTTTTTCTTTTTCTACATTCAGGATATAATTTGCCAGAAAGTGAACTGTCCTTTACGTTATGGCTATTAGCAGAAGATTTTCAAAACCTAGTGTTAAATAAAGGCTTGTTACTAATAATACCAATGCTAATTTTATTTATATAACACTCCCTATCCCCCTTCTAATGTGCTTAGGACATGGCTAAGGAATTGTAAGCACATTCAGAATAAAATAGAAATAAAAGCATTATTGCCTTGACCACTGAAGATGACTAAACTTCAAAAACTGGACCTGAGCAGTTCAATCACATTTATCTACAGCTTATGAAAATCTACTGAGACAAAAAAATTAATGGAAAAATGAAAGATGGGCTTATTATTAAGCTTTCTAACACCTTACACCCTGGTTAAGTTGGTTATTATATGAAAGTCACCTGCAAATATGGAGAAACCTACTTTTCCTGGAGTTTATTAGCACTTATGACTCTACTCCAAACCAAACTTTCCAGTGCAGAAGCAGAAGCTGAAAATAAAAAGAGGAAAATTTATGGTAAGGGAAAAAAGCCACACTTATTTTGGAAGTTTAGCCAAAGGAATTTGATGGAGAAATCAGAATCCATATCCATTTCCAAAGCTCACAATGAAAGTTCAGATCTGGAGAATAACAGTGTTTTAGCAACATTTAAGACATCCTAGGCAGCTATTTTTCATTAAAAGCCTCCAACAATGTGGATTTTTTAGATTTTTTTGGTAAATGTCGACGTTTCACTCTCTCTTCTGTTAATTGTCCCAGGATTCTTTCAGAGAAGAGATAGTAACTATCTTTCTTGATACTTCTTACCCTAGGAAAAAAAAAGGGTGAATTCTAGATTCCAGAGTGAAGGAATTACTTCTTGACAAGTAATCAAATAACGTAACCACAAAACAGTCAGTAGCATTACTCTGTATGAATTTGAGGAAAATTTACAGGATGCATAATACACAAGGGTTCGGGGAAGAGCATTAAGCTGCAAAGATTTCAATTTTTTAAAAAATGTATCTGTGATATACTGCTGTTTCCATCTTACTTAGACTGGGAATTAGATCCTGATGATGTATGGTAGCTATTAAATTGTGGATAGTAGGTTTATGCTCTAATCCCTACAGAACCACTAATTGAGTTGTTCCTGCATTAACGGATAAATGTGGACTATACCAATGGAGACCAAAAAAGATCTAAAGTTCTTTTTATGATAGGATAAGCACAGACTCAGAACAAATTTTGCATTCATTCAGTCTCTTATGGTCCCCATCGTCTGGTAACATTTCAGCTGCATTACTAAACGATGACAAATGCCTGAAGCCAAGATATGTGGAGAATTATATTATTTTTTCAAAGTTAATTCCTCCAAAGCATCACCATCCTAAAGGTTGCTCTCAAAAGCAACTGGATTGAATTATGCTACTGAGGGAGAAGAAGAGAAGATATGTGTGAGAGAAATAAGTGATAGATTTTAAATGTGATTTTTCTTGGTTTGGTTTCATTGGGTTTGACAATTTGCAGCAGGCATTTTTGTGTTTTGCTAAATAAGACTGTGAATTTAGTAATTATTTTAATCACCTTTGCTGCCATTATCACATTGCTTCTACATATGGATTTATTTATCTGTACTTTTTTAAAGATCATAGTTCAAATTTGAACTATGAAATATATTATGTGGGAAGAAAACTCAAGAGGTCACTTAATTCAACCTCCTGCACAAAGCAAGACCTTTCTTGAAGTTACAAGGTGTTCCTCAAATTTTTCTCCAGTTCAGTCTGGTCCAAAGACTGAGATTTCACAATTTCCTTGGGAGGCTGGATTGTGCTTGACCAACCTCATGGGGGAAAAAAAAATCACTTTCCTCCATGTCCAGCTAGTTCCTAATGTCCATGAATTTTCCATATTGTCACTGTGTGCCACTGAAAAAGCCCTTTTAGGTACTTTAGCCTTATTCACTACAAGGCATGTCATTGACTCATGATCTGCCTGTTGTCTACCAGGACCCTTTGTCCTTTTCAACAGAGCTTCTGCTCAGCTCTGTATGTGCTACTGCCATGTGATACCCATGTTATTTTAACTTGCTTTCTAGTCTACACTAACATTTTTGTGGAATGGAAAACACCAAATAAACATAATTTTCAGTTCTTCAAAACATGATGAGAACAAGTTTTGGATTCTCATTGCATCACAATCAACCTGTGCAAAATATACAATATTTATTTTCCTTATCTACAGAAAAAAAACACAAGAAGAATGTGCTCTTTAGTTATTTTTAAGAGAGATGTAGTCTTTGTGTCAGCCTTCTGCATATGTAATATTACAGAATCATAAAATAGAAAAGGTTGAAAAGGAGCTCTGAAGATCATCTCGTCCAACGCACTGCTTAAGCAGGTTCACCCCTGGAATAGGTTGCACAGGAACATGTCCAGTGCTCTGTCACCCTCACAGTAGAGAAGTTTTTTCTCATGTTTAGATGGACCTTCCTGTGTTCCAGTTTGTATTCTTTGCCCCTTGCCCTGCTGCTAGGCACTGTTGAAAAGAGTCTATCTCCATCCTTTTGACACCCACCCTTTAGATATCTATAAGCACTGATAAGGTCCCTTCTCAGCCTTCTCTTCTCCAGGTTAAATAGACCCGGGTGTCTCAGCATCCCCTCATAAGAAAGATGCTCCAATGTCCTAATCATCTTTGCAATCCTCCACTGGACTCTCTCTAGTAGTTCCTTGTCCTTCTTGAGCTGGGGAGCCTAGAAATGGACACATACTCCAGATATGGCCTCCACACGGCAAAGTAGAGGGGGAAGATAACCTCTCTTGACCTGCTGCCCACACTGTTCTTAATTCACCCCAGGATACCATTTGCCTTCTTGACTGTGAGGGCACATTGCAGTCTCATTGTCAAATTGTTGTGTACCAGGATTCGCAGGTCGTTCTGCACAGAGCTGCTTTCCAGTAGGTCAACCGTTAGTCTCTACTAGTGCAGGAGGTTATTCCTCTCAAGGTACAGAACCCTACACTTGCCTTTGTTGAACTTCATTAGGTTCCTCTCCGCCCAACTCTCCAGTGTCCAGGTCTTGCTGGCACCATAGCCTTCTGATGTATCAGCAGCTCCTCCCAGTTTTGAGTCATCAGCAAACTTGCTGAGGGTACAAAACTGTCCCCTCATTCAGGTCATGGATGAATATTTTGAACAAGTACTGACTCCTAGGGAACACTGCTGGCTACAGGTTTCCGACTAGGCTCTGCACTACCAATGACAGTCCTCTGAGCCCTGCCATCCAGCCAGTGGAGCCAGACAGACTTGCCCATACTTTTAATTATTTTCTTACCTATATAGATGTAAGTGACTGAATTTCTTACTTTAGTGATATAATTTCATACATGTACAGATATTATTTTTAGCAGAATAGGACTGGAAAGTTGAATTTGGCCCAATGTGATACTCCCATAATATTCATCTGACTAAATGTTGATAAACACAATTGATAATTTCTGTTTTGCCCGAGATTTTATCTACTGCCTGTACAGAGAATTTAACTTGCTAGCTTACACGGAGATGTAGAATTCTACAAAGCTGTTCCTCTAAACCTTCATGGATGCCCCTCATATATGCATATGTAAACAAACTTAAAACGCAAATAAACCCATCTGTTCAGGTCATTTACGTTGAACTAATGAGGATGAAGTTCACTATAGTATTCTGAGATATTTTGCCTCACAGACAGATTTGATAATTTTGCTGCTACAGAAGTTTACCTGAAGAAAAATTTGAGAACTCTCATTTATTATTCTTACTTGGTATCTGTATTTCAGTAATGAATCCACTTATTAGATGCAAACATCCCAAAGCAAAATAAAACAATCTGGAACAGCAAAATCAATGAATAAGAAAAAACCTGAAAAACATTCTATTTCTAGGAAAAGTTTTAAAACAAAATAAAGGAATCTTTCCTTCCCTGTCAACAGCCAATACAAAGAGTTCATGCAGACAGATTTATTGCACTTCAAGCACAAAAGTAAATTTGGAATACCAAGTTTAAGCATAAAATGTCATCAAGTTATCCCAGGGCTGACAAAATGCAAAATGTTTGTGAATGTCTTTATATTATTCTCTTTCCCAGCACGATTATGAGTCTACAGATTGGTAAGACAAAATGTTAAAACTTTTTTATAGATGTTCAGTGATTTGTTCTTGTGATTCTTTGTGATTCAGCTAAATGTAACCTCCTTTTATGTTCTTGGTATTTAGGCTCTGCTCAGGTTACAGGTTTCTTTCTTCATTTCTCCTATGTCTTCAACTTTACCTTTGTCTTCATCTTCATTTTCTTCCATCTGTCTGCCATTTTACCTTCAGAAAAACAGTCTTTATGTTAACTAGTCTGCAACAAGTTTTCATATCAGTTGTTCTGTTCAGAATTCCTTGATGGAAACCCACAGTCCTCCTGTGTGAAAGAATTTACTTTGGATTAAAGGCACAACATTTAAGCTGCAAATCTATCCCTTTGTGTGCAGAGTTTTGTGAAAGGCAAAACACTTAGAAGAAACTGTTTGGTGTTTTAGTAACTAATGAGGGTACTAACAGAATTTACTCCATCCTCACTTTCATATTTCTTCTGCAGAAAGCAAAGTTAATATTATATATTGCTGTCTTCTCATAAAAAACTTTGTATACATCACTTTTCTAGACAATTTTAAGCCACAGCCCAACCACTTTTTTTTAACACTGGAGTGATTCCATGGGGCTAAAATGTTAATGTTAATTAACTTCAATGATGCACATTAGAGATAGAGGATTCTGAGAGTAAAATGTGACAGATTCTAGAAGATCTATACCTTAGGTTCTTTGAAATTAAGGAAATATTGCCACAAATACAAACCTTCTGGTTTTAGCCAGTGACGGAATGGTCAGGTGTTACATTCCAAAAATGAGAAAGATCTGTAAATTTGGGTACTTCCAATGCAGCACAGAAAATACCATATTTACATAGACAGCATAAATCAGTTTTGTCTCAGTGGAAAGCATTGAAAAAATTAGACAAAATCCATTAGGGAAAGCTACTTCTGGAGATAAAAGCAATAAATGCTATACTCTTCAGTCTAATTGCACACTTTCCAATACTACCGTTTTTAGTCGCATGACTTTGGGCAATGACAGCGTTACGCATCTGTGTGCACAGCAAGTTTATAGAGCAGACCAGTCAGGTAAAGCAAAAGAGAAGCGTTGCACAAAGCAATTCTGCCTCTCTGCTTTCCCCATTTGCAAACCAGTTCTTTCAGAGTAATTGTCCTCCTGCTGTGTCCAGTTCTTCTGAGATGGTGTGATTCAAAACTAGACTCTGTATGGAAATGGAAGGGTGACAGTGTTAGAAGAGAGGAGACAAGTTGCTTATTCCACCAATAAAAAACAAATTACTAAAAAGAATAAGCAGCTATAGTAGCCAAAGCAAACAGGTCTCTAGTCTTTGTTTTTCTACTTTTACTACTACATTCGGTGGCTATCAAAGGCCTATTTCTGTTAAAGATACAGACATGCTTTGAGAGAATTTCTTTATGCTTAAATTAAGTGATTTTACTTTTGCCTTCCTGACAGCCAAAACTTTTCTCAAATTAACTTAAATGTTATTTTCAGAATGTGGTAGTGTCTGTGTACCCATCCAGATCCTTGATACCACTGTACTACCTGAGTCTCAATATACAGACAAGAAAACTCAAATACTGTATTTATGTAGAAAACAAATACGTGTACTTTTTATCAAAATGGAATTAACTGACATTCCCATTCAATCCCTGCCCTCTGACAGAAACTGTCCATAGACTGTTGGAATTGTGGGATAGACAAGGGTCATCTTTTAGACTGTGAGGATATGTGAGACAAAATGTGGCAAGGGAGGCTAAAGGTGTCCTGGGCATCACTGGGAGGAGCATTGCCAGCAAGCTGAGGGAGATAATCCTCTCTGCTCAGCACTGGTAATTCCACACCTGGAATACCACATCAAGTTCTGGTCTCCTCAGTACAAGGGAGATACAGAGCTATTGGAGAGAGTCCAGCAAAGAGTCACTAAGTTGATGAAGGAACTTGAGCACTTCTCGCATCAGGAAAGGCTGAGACAGCTAGGACTGTTCAGCCTGGAGAAGAGAAGGCTCAAGGTGGAGATCTAAACAATGTGTACAAGTATCTGAAGGGATGGTGTAAAGAAGAAACCAGTTTCTTTTCAATGGTGCCAAGTGACAGGAGAAGAGTCAGTGGGGACAAACTCAAACAATGGGAGTTCCCTTTGAACATCAAGAAACACTTTTTTACCATGAAGGTGACTAAGTATGGGCATAGGTTACCCAGGGAGATTGTGGAGTTTCCATCCTTGGAGATATTCTAAAGACATCTGGATATGGTCCTGGTTAACTTACTCCAGGTGACACTGCTTGAGCAGCAACTATTGGGTCAAATGACCTCCAGAGGTCTTTCCAACCTCAATCATTCTGTAAATCTGTGACAAGAAGCTGTAAGGAAGCTATCAGTTCAGATCCATCTTATATCAAATTTCCAGTAATAGTATGATAGTGAAAAGCTAAAATATTTCACTTGCTTCGTACATAACTGTTACATTGAACCATCACTGACAGATATTTTTGAAATGTGAAAAATGTCTTAGTCCATACTAGTTAAGGATATATTTTGATGTGTTTGACTATGTTAGATCAATTTAGAATTTTGTGTTTATTTAAACTGAAAAATAAATCCAGCCAAAGGAAAAATTTCAGGATACTTTCTGATATACTGAGTTAAGATCTGAAGGATGGAATGCCATCAATAAGCACATTGTCAAGGGCACACTGGTAAACTGTAAATAGTCAGTCTAGATTTACCAAATGTTCATACCACAGATAATGGAGTTTTTTAATCCAGACAGTAGGTACTTTTCCCAGAACTCATTTGCATTTGCAACAGGCGTTTTTATATTTTGGAGACAAAACATCTGAGCTAAGGCAATTGCAACTTCATCTACATGGTTGAAAACCAAAGAGGATTTTGCTGTGACTTAATGATCCACTTTCCTAGTCAACCTCCTTCTAAATCATGTTCCTTCGCTAATCCATGTGGAGGATGTGTTTCTCCTGTAGGTCAAGCACCCAGAACAATCAGTATAATTCCAGCTTCTTTATCTTTTGCAAGTGTCTCTGCTTTAACTGCTCTGCTTTCACCCATAACAGTTAGCTGGACATCAAAGATACATAACACAGAATAAAGCAGGGATAGTTTAAGCTGCCACATTATAAGTCATTACAGATAAGCAGTCTTGAGATCTCATCAAAACTAATGCAGTCAATGACATGCTTAAAAAAGGGCCCTGAAAGTGCTTCTATATTCAGCTAGATAACAGTGAAATAGTAATTGCAGAAATTTCACAGTGAATCTATTACTTCAACCAAGTACTAGCTACAGGAACAAAATGATATGCTTATATGGGTCATGGCAATTTAAAAAAGAAATGCTTTATAAAGAGCAGAAAAGCATCATGGGTAACAATGCAAATTACCATGTCAGTAACCCTAATTATATTTAGCTGAACTTACAGTGTGGGATAGCATCTGAAGGAAAATAATGTACATTTATTACACCCATCTCTTACAAAACATCCCACATTCATACATTCTCCCTTTCCTTGGATTCATTATTAAATAACTTGAGATGCCTTCCACATTAATGGGAATTCAAAACTGATTAAAACCATGGAATTACAGATTTTCAAACAAAAGACCAAAACCAGCATGGAGTGTCTTTAGTTATATAATCTTCAGAGCTGGCTGTGATTCTGAAAACTACTATGATAAATTCAACATCCTCTCCTTTTATACACAAATTCAACAATCCAGAACCAGAATTACTAGTCTGTCCTAAGCTTTATAAGGGAACGGTGAAAACAAAGAGAAAATTCAATAAGATTTGACCTTGTGTTTTAAGAAAAAAACAAACCCCAGACAAACCAGTCCTAATGGATTAGGTGTTTTCTTTTAAATTTCAGTTCTTGGACGTACCGAATTGGGGACTCAATTCAGTATCCTCATGCATCTGCGAACTATGGAACAAGTACAGCAATAGGTCAGACGGATAGGCTATTGTTTTATACAACTGTCCTAAAATCCCACTAAACAAATACTGTTTTGCCTTAAGAGTCTTTTAAAATTAGTTAGTAATCTGAATTTTTAGTTATGGAAAATTATTTGGTTGATGATATCTTTATGAAAATTAACTTTGGAAATCAAATCACATTCTGACCTGAATATAACAGAGTTCATGCTAATCAAGCTACATACATTTCTCAAAATCTACTAATTTTTAGCAGACTCAAACATGTCTCAGTTAATCGTGGTAGATTTAGTATCAGCACAGGAATTTCATCTTGGTGGCTATCACTAATGCTGGTGAGTGCGTTATTGTTCATACTTCCTGTCAAAAAAAAGCAAGAGAGCTAAAAAGATATCGTAAGTATCAAAAGTGCAAAACAGGTAATGGCTACTCAGATACAGAATAAAGAATAATCACTAGAAAAAGTTTCTTTTCACATAAGGGACATTTTTTTAAAAATTCTACTCAAAAGAAGAGTGATGAAGTTTTTCCTTTCTTCTAGCTAAAGCTTAAATGAAAACAATATCTTCTGAATACCCAGGCTGCTCAAAACAAAACAAAATGAGGAGTCCAGAGTAACAAAGGACTAAGATGAATGAATACAAAATTTTCCAGGTTGCTCCAGAGGAAGATTAAAATTCAAATTCCTGTTCTGCTACCTACAAGGAAGGGACTTAGTCTAGCTTTTTTCCAGCGGTATCCTTAAACTGGGTTGAAGAAAGGTATGCTATGGAAACAGATTTACTTCATGAAGAGTTTAAGCATTCACCAGGCCATACTTTCTTTCACTCCAATTGATTAAGTCTGTCACTTCAAATGTTAAGTAAGTAATTGTTAGTCACTAGTGTAAATTAGGTTACAGAGACACTTAAACCTGTGATTATGTGAAAGAGTCGACCTCAAGGTAGTTTGTTCTCTCAGTCAGCCAGTGAGAGAATTATTCCATGTCTGAACTCCCTTTCTTATTATTTTTAAACCAGAGTTCTGCTTGTAAATTGTTTCAGCTTCAATGAACCAGCATCTTCTATGGAGAAGAATCATGTCCCATCAAACATTTTCCAGTCATCTGTATTTGTATGTATTTCAAGATGCTGGAAAGAAAAGTAAAGTAAAACAAATTATATCTCTGATGAGTAGTTTAAAGGGAAGAAAGCAATCTAGTGAATCTTTTTACAAAGAATAGATATTACTTCCTGCTTACAGATCAGTACTCCCTCCCCAAGGAAATAAATTCTAGTATCAACACAGTGGTGAAGGTATTGCTCAGCACATTTGTATTTATTACTGACCAGATAATATCCAAGCCATCGTTTCTTAGTGTGCGGATATGTTGATGCTAAATTAGCAGGGAGTCTATTGTAAACAAAAGATGACTTAGACAGAAAGCTTGTTGCATTTTGCAAAAAAAGTCTCAATTTTCTGCACTGGAAATGAGTCTCATAAGGTGGGAATGAATTGAAAAATACAGAATATAATTAAAGGAGACGTGATTAGTTGGGATACTGAATGGATTCAATATCAGACCTTCCACAGTCTGTAGTCACTCAAATGTACCTCTATTACTGTATCAGTATTTTCCAAGGAATGTTTCTTTGAATCCATTTCCCCAATGAATCCCCCTGTTCACACTTATTTGCCTAATCAGCCTTTTTCAATGTAGACTAACATAACTCTACTGCTTCAGGTATAGAGAACTCTGCACAGCCCTTAGGAACTCACATAAGCACAAAGTAGTCGAATCCATATGGCTGAGTTCTGCACAGAATCAAAACATTTCTTCTTTTGCTTTGCAAAAGTAGAGTTTGACTGTACAGGTTTGCTGCTGAAAGGCAAACTTGTTTCCTAAATCTGGACTTCTTTGCCCGGGAGCTTGTGGGGCTTCTAGATAGGGCTTTAAACTAGATGTGAAGGGAGAAGGGGATAACATCAAGCTAGCCCTTAACAAGAGGTGGAAGGATGGGTGTCAGGGGTCAGGTGTTAGGGAGGATACTTCTCTAAAACACCTTATAGGTAACTGGGAAGTTGAAGCAACCGGCAGCCCAGCTGAAGTGCCTTTACACTAACACACGAAGCTTGGGCAACAAGCAGGAGGAGCTAGAAACTACAGTGCTCCTAGAAAGCTATGATCGAGTTGCCATCACAGAAACGTGGTGGAACGAATCCCAGGACTGGAGTGTGGCTATCGATGGCTACAGGCTGTTCAGAAGGGACAGACTGGGAAGGAGGGGTGGAGATATTGCCCTGTATCTCAGGAAAGGGATAGAATTTCAAGAGCTGTCATTGAAGAGTAGCCATGAACAGGTTAAAAGCATGTGGGTAAAAATTAAAGATGGAAGAACCAACGGGAACCTTGTGGTTGGTGTATACTATAGGCAACCTGCTCAAGGAGAGCAAACCGATGAAGTCTTCTTCCTCTAGCTACAGGAGGGTTCATGCTCTCAAGCTCTCATCCTACTCTGGGACTTCAACCACCCCTACATATTCTGGAAAAGTAGCACAGCACACTGTAGGTGATCCAGGAGCCTCCTGGAGTGCATGGAGAGCCTCCTGGAGTGGATAATTTCTTAGTCCAACTGCTAGAGACCCTAACCCAAGGAGATGAAAAACTGGACCTTATGGTCATCAATACAAGTGAACTCATCAGTGACATTAGGACCAGAGGTAGCCTGGGCTGTAGTGATCATGCACTGGTGGAGATCAAGGTACAGAGGGAAATGGGACAGGTGAGGAATATAGTCAGGATACTAACTTTCAGGAAAGCAGACTTCCAGCTCTTCGAGGAATTACTCAGTAGGACCCCCTGTGACATGGTCCTCCGAGACAAGGGAGCAGAACAGAGCTGGAAAATATTTAAGGAAGGTTTCCATAAAGTGCAGGAACACTCAGTCCCGTGTGTAGAAAATCAGGCAGGAAAGGGAAGAGACTGGCATGGCTGAGTCGAGATCTGCTGGTTAAACTGAAAAAGAAGGAAATGCACAGGCAGTGCAAGCAGGGACAGGGAACCTGGGACATGTATAGAGATGCTGCCCAGTTGTGTAGGGATGAAGTCAGGAAGGCTAAGGCGCAGCTGGAGCTGAACTTGGCAAGGGAAGTGAAGACTAACATGAAGGGCTTTTACAGGTACATCAATCAAAAGAGGAAGGTCAAAAAGAACATATTCCCACTGATGGCTGGAAATGGGGATCAAGTGTCAACAGATGAGGAGAAGACTGAGGTACTTAACAACATTTTTGCCTCAGTCTTCACAGATAACCGCTCTCCTCAGCTCTCCTGGGTCATGGGACAGTAAGATGGTGACCAGGGGGGCAGACCCCCCTCCCATAGTAGAGGAGGATCAGGTTTGCGAACACCTGAGGAACCTGAACATACATAAGTCTATGGGACCTGATGAGATGCATCCCAGAGTCCTGACGGAATTGGCAAATGTGGTTGCCAAGACACTCTCCATGATATTTGGCATGTAGTGGCAGTCAGGAGACGTCCCTGGAGAATGGAAGAAGGGTAAAGTTGTGCCCATTTTTAAAAAGGGTAGAAAAAACGGCCCTGAGAACTACCAACCTGTCAGCCTCACTTCTGTGCCTGGGACGATCATGGAACAGATCCTCCTAGAAGCTATTCTAAAGCACATGGAGGGCAGGGAGGTGATTAATGGCAGCCAGCACGGCTTCACCAGGGGCACATTCTGTATGACCAAATTGGTGGCTTTCTATGATAGGGTAACTGCAGCAGTTGACACAGGTAAACCGACGGATGTGATCATCTATATGAACTTCCATCTTCTTATTCTCTCCCTTAAGAATTCTGCATATCTCTAGTACCAGATAAGGTCAAGGAGACCTAACTCACAGAACTTCCCATTTTTGTGCTCTGAGTCATTGAGACCGAAAAGTGTTCACTGCCTCATAGCTGTAAATCCTACCGCTATTGGCCTTGAGGCACCTACTGCACAAAGCTTTTCATTTTTTTTCTTAGCACTTCATGAAATGCTAAGGAGAGAGGCTGGCTTTTACACATAACGGAAAATACAAACCAAAACCATTTAAAAGTGTTGCCATTGAAGCTATGACAAAGCTGGAATTACTGGGGTGTCATTGGTCTGTGGGCTTTAGAAAAGCTGTTTCAGCTTTTTGCAGCTGAATCCATGTGAAAGTTATGAACTTAAACACCCCTGATCAGTGTCTTAAGCTGGAGTTCTGTAAGCTTATGTGTTTATGAATACAGAATGAAAAAGAAAAAAGAAAGAAAGACATTAAGAAATTTCTCCTTATTGGCTCATGAACACTGACTGAAAAGTACTCTCTTAAACAATGGTCATGTACCTTTTGCTAAACAAAGGTGATCACAGAGATAAGATTAAACTTTAGAAAAAAATTAATGATGCTAATTTTAAGTCTTGCTCTTCTTTAATTATTGATGTCACTATATTTCTGGCTTTAAAGATTCAAGCATTTACAAACCCATCCCTGTAGGTACGGCTGCAAATCTCTGGGCTTTTGGTGGCTAGCTGAAAATTCTAATTTAACAAAAACACAAGCAAACAAAAAATATTATCTGTTTATGCAGTTGTCTGAAAAAGTCATGTTTAGAAAAGTGAAAATAAAATATATCCCCTCATAAACCAGGATGAATTTAAAGCAGTCGCAGTGAAATTCCTCTCTATTGTCACACAACTCAGAAAAACTATCTTTTTTTTTCCAGTAAGCAGGTACAGTGCAAGCAGGGGCAATCATCTAACAAGACTGAGAAGACAAGTCATTTTCCATCATTCAGTTAGACTTATGAAATTGATTGGATGGTTTTAGAAAAATTTCTCTGGACCGTGATATCCTATTTTTGTGCTGCAGTAACAATGATTTTCAGTTACATCAAACTGTTCAAGTTAAGCTGGATAAAACCCTGAAGAGGCAAATATTTCTGTGATTATTTCCAGAACTGACTGTTCTTTACCAGAAGATCTAATGCTTTGATATTGTGTTGATGATTTTGATATTGACTTGACAAGCACGGAATGTTAATATACTGTCCTCATCTATCTTGTTTATATATTTTATCATTTTGTGGATTAAGCAAAACCACGAGTCAGTGGAAATTCTGGAGGCTTTTTTAAATTCTTATTAAACTTCTATACAATTCCTCATCCATATATTTTAAATCACTTTTGAGTCATGAAAATTATCCCTCCATTTTTCAGACGGAGATATTAGGGCACAGAGAAGAGCAATTAATCTCAGGCTCTCACAGGGCATCAATATGACAGATCTTCTAGACGCCAGCCATATTGCTATTTAATAACGGTAGACTAACTCATCATTAACATTAATTTTTTTTTCCTTGATACTTATACAAAATACAGAAGCTAAGCTGAGTAAACAGACTTGCATGTCCAAAATGGCCACCTCTACCTGCTAACCTCATCTAAAATACACAATTTCACATGCAATAGTATGAAGAAATAATTTGGAATACAATGGTCAACAAGTAAATGATTTGTGATGTGTCAGCATGAAAAAGTTATTAACCCTTTTTTAAAGCCTCTCTGAAAGGCAGAACAAATATTAGTTATAATTGTGTACATATTACAATAATAAATAAGTACTACTCAGGCAGCTATTTCTTGTATGTGGTATTCTTCCAATCTATTGTTGACATTTATCACTTCTGGTATCAGTAACAGACGTGCAACATTCACTTTATGTCATCTAATCCTCGGTCATCTAACAAAACATATGTCCCATTCCACATATAACTACCTTTTGAAATTGCTATTATGTTTCATGCTTGGGATAGATTAATAATCTTTAACTTCTTTCTAGGATTCAGGACACTATTAATTTATATAGTTATTTGTTAGTGTGTTTCCAGTAATTATGGAATTGTACTTTCATAAGTGCCTTGAAATTGGTTGCTTAATGGAAAATATATTTCCTGGAATAAGAGCTTGCATAAATTTATTCACTCTGTAAGAGCAGATGGCCAACCTTTTATTATTTTTTCTCAGTTACATGAGCATTTGAGCTATATCTATGGCCCAAGGTCTTGGTAAAAACTAATAGACTAAAAAAAATGATGTAAAATATTTTTATACCTGCTGACTGCCAACAAAATTGCATTTAGTAAAAAAGGGCAAAAGTTGAGTGTTAGGATAGCCTTCTGCAATGCTTTTCTTAATTTCAGATATTTGAATTCCTTAAGTGCCCCATATCTTTTTGGAATGCTGTAGTAATTCTAATTGAGAGACAACACATGGAGTTGTGTCTATATGTTTTTGCTGCTAGTTCAAACACTGTACAGTGCCAAATATCTGAATCCCTAAATTGAAAGTTCCAGGAAGGAAAAGAAGGAAAAAAACAACCACTAAACCAGCTATAATGTTGGGAGATTTTTGTAAAAGAGCAGAACAGAACATGATGAAAAGATGGAAAGGCTAATCAAATTGGAGTTCCTGTGATATACTGAGGTGATTTACTTTGAACTACTGTGTAGATTTGAATTTCCTTTGTCCTGCACTAAGTGTCGTCAACTATTCTGTGCAAGGTGAGTGTTAAATATAACAAAAAAAGCTTAGTTTGATTCCGCAACTTTACACTAACTCTGAGAGGCTGATAATGACTGCTGATAGGGAAGGGCAATGAAACAATTAGACACATCTATTTAAATAATTCATTTACATTCTGAAAAATGATCTGTCATCGATTTTACAACCTGCATCTCAATTGCTTGTTCTGACTTTGGTGAACTATAGTTTTTCATTTTCCTTTCCTTTCTAACTCAAGACAAATATCAAGAGATAATTGTGATTTTGTTCTGTGCATTACAAAATACTTTAGGGTAGTTGACATGCATGTTAGGATTTCTGTGTTGAGAGGGAGGGAGGAAATGGAAAGGAGAAGGGAGAAGAAGAGTTTTGAAGGGAGAAGAATTATAGGAGTAATAGTTTTTTTCTGGGAGAGTAAATATTTCTCATAGAATCATAGAATAGTTAGAGTTGGAAGGGACCTTAAAGATCATCTAGTTCCAACCCCCCTGCCATGGGCAGGGACATCCCACTACATCAGGCTGCCCAAGGCCCCATCCAACCTGGCTTTGAACACCTCCAGGCATGGGGCAGCCACAACCTCCCTGGGCAACCTGTGCCAGTGCCTCACCACTCTCACAGTGAAGAAATTCTTCCTAAAGTCTAGTCTAAATCTGCCCCTCTCCAGTTTGTACGCACTCCCCCTCATCCTATCCCCACAAGCCTTTGTGAATAGCCTCCCTCCATCTTTCCTATAGGCCACTTTCAGGTACTGGAAGGTCACTATAAGATCTCCTCGAAGCCTTGTCTTCTCCAGGCTGAACAACCACAACTCTCTCAGCCTGTCCTCGTAGGGAAGGTGCTCCAGCCCTCCAATCATCTTTGTAGCCCTCTCCTGAACCCATTCCAACAGCTCCGTATCCTTCTTATGTTGAGGATTCCAGAACTGGACACAGTATTCCAGATGAGGTCTCACAGGAGAGGACAAGAGAATTTATGATTAAGGTCAGAAGGAGAAGAATTAACCATTCATTCAAAACCAATAGGGTATGCTGGTTCATTACTTTAGAAACATCTAGCTATACTGAAATTAAAATATTAACTGATGCGATTGAATGGATTTTTTAATGCTGTTACAAATAGCAATAACTAAGGAGGTACATAAAGCATGTGCTTTGGCATATTCCTTGTAGGACTTTTTTCCAAACCATTGACACTTCTACCTGAGAAGCACAAATGTATACCAGCAAATAGTGGTTCCCTTTGACTGTGCTCATAGGGAACATGCTTGGGACGTGCAAGGGCAGCAAGGAGTGGAGGTGAAACATGCTGTGCTTCAACAAGCACCAGCCAGCCTACCGGCACCTAGGAGACTGTTTAGTACCTGTGTGTTGGGATAAAAGCAGTCTAGTACGTATAGGATTGAACAGGGACCAGGAAACAGAAAGGGAAAACAAACCCAGCTTTAACATATACTGAATCTGACTAATACAACACTTCTGACTTCCATGTGCTGTTTTTCAGGATTTTGCTGTTATTTAATGGAATGCACTAGGTAGGCTAGCAAGTACTTAAAGCTTTATTTATTTGTTTGTTTATTTATTTATTTATTATTGTTATTATTGTTATTATTGCTAGTATTTACAGCTTGAGATGCCTGAATATTTGATACTCCTGATCCTGGCAGCAGCCACGGTTCAGATGCTGAGGGATGACTGTGACTGTAACTTCAGTAACAGGAACAGCTCTGAAAAATAATATTGGGACATACTACCGCTTTCTCCTTGCTTTTGCAATGTTTCTTGTTCCTTTTTACATGCCATGATGCATCAAAAATGAAACTGCACACTTTAGACCATTCTAGCATGTAGCATACTGACTGGATAAAATTTATTGTGCTCTAGAAGGAGAATCATTACAGTTGCATTAATTATTCTTCACGTATAAGGAACTGAACAGATTAAATATATATATATATTTTTTTTACCTCCTCTTTTCTTTCTAGTGAAGTGCACAAGGGTAGTTTGTGAATTTCTGTGATTTCTATTACTTAATCTGTCCAATTTTTTCTATTCAGGAGGATAATTGGATTAAGCAGCTAGAATGAATTAGAATGGCTTCTTCGTGTAATAGCAAGTTTCCTTGAATCATACCAGATTTGAGGTGGTTGAAGTGTAAACACTTCACTCAACAGATTGCTAAACTTTATCTTCTGACAGAAAATCCTAATGAACCTCTACAAAGCTGCCATCTCCCAAGGTCGGTGGGGTGTCTCTTGACACAGCATACAAATGAGACCCCAGAAAATACTTCTAGGAAAGGGTTTATTGATTTATTTATGATTTTGTTTATTTTACTTTTTCTTGAGTAGTTCTCACTTTTCTTCTGAATTATCTTCATCTTAAGCAGATGTTCTGTAGAGGAATAATGAGACATGGGAGTATATTACAACATGTGACAGAGGAAGACACAGGATAGTTGAATGACAGTGGATACAGAAATACAATGCTTGCAATGATCCAAAGGAGAGGTGAACAAAACAAAACTTTGCAAGATTATTTTGGCAACAGCACTAGCTGAAAAGTTTAATCTCTGTTTAGATCAGTGGTTTTAATAATAAATTAAAAACCTGTTACCCTCTTACACTGAGAAGCAAATGTAAACCAGAATACTACTGGAGACACAACATTTGCTGAATATTGCTCATGCAGAAAAGACAGATAAATCCCCATCTAGAGTCAGTCAGAGTATGTCTTACAACTGAGGTGCGAAGGCATAGGTGTCTGATCCCTTGCTGCAACGAGTGTGGCTTCCTACCTGCATCTGCTTCATGTCTGGCCACACCGGACCCTGGGTGCACTGTCTGCACCCACCTGTTTTGATGTGGGATAAGTACAGCTTCTGGTGCCAGGCACTGCTTCTCGTGCCTAGTTGCTTACATTAACTGTGTTGTATAGGCTCATAGGAAATTTGAAAACTATCTAATAGGTTAAACAGCACAATCCAGTGTTTACAGCAGGATATGGAGTTTGATACCATTTTATATCTTACTTGCTGTTTGACTTCCATCATAAAACTCTGTGGCTTGGCTTCCTCTTCTGTAAAATGATAGTAATTGTTAATGTTTTTCAAATATTAGAAAAAGCTCTACTTTGTATAGACTATATTAAAATTAATTGTTCTAAAATATTTATTCCACAAAAAAGTTAATGTAATTTTTTTTACTTTGAGATCCATGGAAATAGACAGATCATCAGGTATGAGACAATTGTGGAAGTTTTCTGTCTATCAGAGCAACTAATAAATTTTCTTTATCATGTGGTAGCTGAGCATTGAGAAAAGCTTAATAATTCTTAGAAATTTCCTTCTTTCATTTGAAAGAAAGTTCACAAATAAGTCTATCTTGGAATTAATTTGCTAACAAATTACAGTACAATTGCAAATTATTTAGATAGTAAAGCTGACTAAGGTTGGATAGGAAAATGAGAGAAAAAGTGCTGCTTCTGTTTAACAGTTTAGACAAATAATTTTGAAGACCTTATTCTGCTTGAGAAAGAAGTTCAGAGGCAATGCTTTTTAAAAGTATTCTTTAGCTCTGGTGGACAGAATCGAATGGTTACCTTTTAACTCTGGAAGGCAACTGTTTCCTTCTGAAACAGATGTGTCAAGCTTGTGCTAACACATGATTTTTTGAAATCTGATTATTTATTGTAAAAAAACTTTTTAAAATATTACCTTCCAATTCCCTTTTGATGACTGTTGTTCTACAGGATGATCATTATTTAGAGCACAAGGGTAGAAGACCCCCGATTAACACTTCTATGATTTTTACAGGTTATATCACAAAACTCCACCAAACCTACATAACAGCTTTTGCCGTACCGCCTTCATACATTCCACATAGGGCATAGATTTGTAGAATCAACTTAAACTCAGATTAAGACATTGTATTCTGATAGTTCAGTTATTGTCAATATGTTCTACACTGAAAGAGTAGAACTTACTAAAGCTGACTAGAGTTAGGTTGCTTGTTTTTCTAACTGAAAAGTTCTTATTTCTTGGGAGTAAGGAGTAGGATCCATGTGACTGAATCCAGTGACTGAATTCTGGCAAACCAATTTGAATTCAGTTAGTACTACCAAGAAAGGATCAAGACTAGGACTTTCATCTCCTATTATCTCTGGCATTGCCAGTTTCTTATGGCACAGTGTATGGCTGTGTATGACTGTGCATGACAGATCTGACTTTCCACAGAAGAAACATCCAAGGTAAACCAATGAGATACCTGCAGAATAGGATGAAGGACTTAAATGTGTAATGAACTCTGCATTAAAATGCTGCAAAAGCTATCATCTCACAAATAATCTCTTTCCAAATAAATCTCCTATCAAGGTAATTTAGGAGAATTAGTGTACAGGACTTTTGGGGTGCATTCCACAGTTACATAGATCAAATTAAGGTTAAAAAGAAGTCTAATGCATTCTCTTATTTAATTTCCAAATTTTTAGTTTATTTAACCATGAATGAGTCCTATGATTTGTGTCAATTTTCTTTGCCTACATTGATTACAATGATGTAATTGTGATAGTATCCACTAATACTATTTCTTCTGCTTTTGTTATTTTTTTTAAAGATATAGTCATGAAAAGTAGTAGATTCAATATTCAGAACTGAACATTTTTTTTGTTGAAAGGCCTTATGACTGGTTTCCTTTTTAATCTTATGTAATGTCTAATTTCAATATTTTGGCTCAAATTTTGAGTCACCAGGGAAAAGAAAAGACAAGGACAAGGACACAGCATTTGCATATTTTGTTTCCAATATTCTGTCACATTTGATCACATATTTTTCTTGTTAGTGCTTTCTGAATTAGACATGAACTTGAATCATGAGTGTGAACACTGCGATATTAGGAAGTTGGGGATTTGTCCAAATTTATCCCCATCACTTAACGCCAAGAGTGGGGCTGTTTATAATATGCTGTGTTGAAATTTCTTGTGATAAAATTTTTCCTTTTGTCTTTCTAGAACCTACCCAGCATCATTTGAACAGGAGTCAAGAAACAAACACGAGCCACCCAGGACCAAAGACGTTTTTCATCACACTTTAAAATTAAGCAACTCAAATTGAGTTTTAATTTACATGTTAGATTTAATATCACACTCATTGCATGTTAATTAAATAGCAATGGATCATTACCAGCCCATTTAATGAGGTGTAACAACGACTGCATATAAAATATACTGTCCTTAAACCTCAGTAAATCTGCTTGAAGAATGACTAGTGCTTCAGCAACACGTAGTAGCTAATGCACCTCTGCATCGGTTCATTGATGTAATTGAAACAAACAGGTACCAAGTAACTTGCAAGAGCCTATGTTCCCGTCCTTCTATATAAGCACTGAGAGCATCACATGATCACTTCCTATTATTTTTAAATCTCTTTAAATTGCATCAGCACCAAATAAGGAATAAAAAATGGCACACATAAAAATCTAAAGGCAGTTATATTTAACTTATTTGGAGTCCATCCCACAAGGCTGAATACCTGGTGTAATTTACTGTGTAAAGATTGCTTCTCTACTTATATATGGGCAAATTATTGGCAATAGCAAGTACTGTACTGTCAGCCTTATAAATAATATCAGTTTGGGGTATCATGTTTTCAGAACAACGCTATGAATTCTGTACGAAACTAGGTTGTATTATTTCTTGACCAGAGGTACCAATAAAATGACTTCTTTCTTCCTTTGATTTTCTCTGACTAAGGTCTGGGCAGATAGGTGACAGAGAAAGTGACATCTTGATTGATGGCTACTTCTCACTTCATAAGGACAAGTCACTCTCTCATGACCATACTGTAAATATCGTTTCTATGAAGACTGGATTTTAAAACTCAATCTGTTACAGTCTTTCGTGGCTTGAGTTCGAGGCTCTCACCTACGCTACATTTAATAGTAAATACTGTTGTGGTTAAAGAGTTTTTTATGTAAACCCAAATCTGATAGGCTTTCTGGTGGCCATAGGTTTTCTGGTGAAACAGGAGTATTTTAGCAGTATCACCTTATCTAAGTCTCTTTCAGCCAAGAAACAGTCTGATGTCTTAAGAGTTCATCATCAGATAGATCTCAGAACAACCAGGCATGATTAATTAAGACCCACTAACATATTTACTCTTGAAACTTTAGAAAAGTATGAACAGAATGAAAGATGGAATAGATTTAAGGTGTTATCCTGTTGTTTCAGAGTCATGGCTAGACATTGACAAAGATTTATAAATATTTTGGTACTTCAAATGGCTGGGTTACTTTATTCTTAATCAAGAAGCTGGGAAATGTTTTCATCTTGGTTGATGAAAATAAATCAAGCTTTCTTTTGTGATTTTAATTACTGATTTTTTCCCCCCATTCTTTTTGAATTAAACTCACTTACTTTTAGTGAATGGACAACTTTGGCTGTTTTACATAGTTAGATGTGCTCCAGTTTGTAATCTTTTTAATTATTCAATGTTTCTAACTCTTATGACCTTAATTTTCCCAGATCATTAATTAGCAATGGGAGGAGAAAGTAATTTTCTTACCTTTGTCCTCACCTTGTGAGATATTCCAAAAGAAAAAAAAAAAAAAGTCCCATTTAGTGGCAGTGAAGAAATAACTTGCAACTACATCAAAGGCTTTGAAGTGCTTTAAACATTATTAATATTAATCTTTAATTCTTCTTAGTAGAGAAAGATGTCTTATTTTTTTTCATTTTACAGATGAGAAACTGAGACAGGTGAGAGCAAAATGGTTGAGGAGATTTGAAGCGTTATGAGAGATCAATCAGTCAGTTATGGCCAAGCTTCTAAATGTTTATTCATATGCTAATTTGTCTTCATGCTCATAGTTGTATATCAAAATATAGGTTTGTGCAATGCTATTAATAACAATGTGCTTGACAAAATTTCAAGGCAAAATCATAGAGTCACACAATGGTTTGGGTTGGAAGGGACCTTAAAAATCATCCAGTTCCAACCTCCTACTAGATCAGACTGCTCAAGGCCCCATCCAACCCGTCTTTAAACACTTCCAGGGAGGCGGCATCCACAATTTCCCTTGGCAACCTTTTCCCGTGTCTCACCACCCTCATTGTGAAGAATTTCTTCCTGATGTATAGTCTGAATATTCACCTATCCAATTTAAAGCAATTTAAATAAAACAAGGTATTTTCTGCCATTGGGAAATCCGGGGACAAAATGGCCAAGAGGCCAAATTTTTGTCTGATATATATCCTACCCAACATCACAGAGTATTGTTTTTTGATTAATGTTTTCTATACTTAATTGTGATGTACAAAGGGGAAAAATACGGTCCACTCTACTTTCATAAGGTTACAATGACCATATATCAGTGCGGGTCTAGTGCCTTATCTTGCACAAGTTGAACAAGATTTTCAAGACTGTGTTGTTTCTTTATATTTTAGTATAAAACACATCAAAACAAAAGGCTGCACAAAGCAATACCTTACCTTCAACAGTAGCTAGTGCCAAATATTCAAAGAAGCAAACCTCAGAAAAACTAGGTAAATGTTCCAAACTGTTAATACAGTTTAGAATGGTATGTCCCTTCATTCTCAGTTTCCATGCTTGTGTCTATCTAGGTTCGCATCCACATGTTTTTATCCAACCTAACATAACAATTGACCTTCATACCATTCCTCACATAAATATTTCATGTCTTTTTCACAAAGTTGAAACAAGCTTTGAGTATTTGATTGAAACACGTAAATCCCAAATAATTTGGAGTCAACAAGGAATGACCTTTCAATTCACAACTTTCTGTAGGCCTTTTCAGTCTAGAAAGCCACTATAAATAATTTGCTCTCTCTCAGCTTCACAGGTGAACACTACCTATATAAGTTGTCTGACAGAAGCTGGTATTTTGTCAGTTTTTGACATGCTTGGACTTCCTAATCATGACTTGCTTGGCATAGGAAATGGGCCAGCCAACATGAAACATTCCAAAAGCCATGTCTTGGTATGATAACACTAGATGTCTCCTCCCTGTTTAGTCAAAAAATCTGATAGGTAAACAAACATCTGCTGATGAGGCTGATCAGTCTTGACTCATCTTTGAACTCTGTTGCCTGCATGCATCTATTGTTGCTTGTTTGGTACACTAGTGGTAAAGACTTGGAAGCAGGGGCATAACATGATGGGTCTTCAGCTTATGAGGCACATTCTCTGGCTCTATAACAATTAGAATTAATTACATTACAATTAGAATTAATTTAATTCCACTATTGGAGTTGATGTTTTGAAAATAAATAAATAAATTATTTCAGAAATACCAACCAACCAAATCAGGCAGGAAGGAGCTGGATTATTTGAAATTTTTGGTTTTGAATTTTAGTTTGGATCAAATGATTGTAAGAAACCTCTATTCGTAACATCCAGCTATCCAAACTCAAACAAACTTAAATTGGTCACAAACTGAGTTTTATCCCCCACAATTGTCTTTGCCTGTTCTGGAATACTCTTGAACAATACAGCCATTTCACATATACAGGATAACTGAAAGATGTATGAGGGAAACTTCCTGATTTGTCATTCATAATAATAATTTTTTATATTTTTACAGTAAAGATTGAGTGTTTTGCAAACAGTTTCTATGATGTAGATTATTAAACTTCATTTACTTTGTACAGGTAAAGGAATAAATTTTGGTAGTTTTGTGTTGTTGGCTGGCATATATTCTCATTTATCATTTCAATATGATCTAATATAAAAATGATCTAATTATATGTATTAGTACATCTGTAGTACATGAAGCAGAACTTTCTCCTGCATTGTGATCAAAGAGTTTCAGTATTGTATTATCAGAATTGTCACCTACTAAGGGACGTGACTGGATCTTGAGTCATTAAAACCAGAAATAGAACAGGGTCTTAGATTTTTCTGTGTTGGTTAACCTATCTCTTCAAAATATCTCAGTATCTTGCTCTAGTATGATTGGTTAGATTAGGAAGATTTTTTTTTCCCTCAGTCAAGTGTGGTTTGCCTATGAGGGTAATTGGTGAATGAACCCTTCCTTTCTTTATCTCAGCTCACAAGTTTTGCCTTCATTTCTTTCAATTGTCCTTGGAAAGATGAGGGGTGAGTGAGTAATTTTGTGGTTTGTTGTTGCCCACTGGGGCTAGGCACCATGTGGCTCTTTTTGAGGCCCAAATCCACAACAATAGTAGTCGTCTGAAAGGGGATTCTTTTTATTATTTTAGTTATAACATTTTTTTCTTATACACTTCTGGATTTCTTTTTTTTGTTTGAAGCAGCTTTGACATCTGTGTTCAACAAATATTTTAATGATAAGTATACCAGTAAGTTAAAGTACACAGTAAGTTGATCATGACAGCTTTGACTTTTCAATGTCTGTAGGTATGTTTTTTAATAGTGGGAGAAAGCATAAGAGCTGTCATCTAAGTACAGAAACCTCCTAAGGCTTTTTTTCATTTTTTTCCACCCACAGTTGTTGATTTGTAAGAATATGTTTTCAAGTACAAGCAAATGAATAAATGCAGCTTGGTGTACGTTCATGTGAAAACTAGTGAAAAAAACTATAAAAAAAAATCACTTGCTGCCTTTAAGCTGTAACAATGCTTTTGCAGCTACTGATTGCTGTGCAGATACTGAAATAAAACATGAGTCAGACAGAAAAAAAAGAGAGGGAGAATGCATTGGAGAAAGATTTCATAGCATAAATTCAGAAAACGGATGAAATGTTAGTGAGGCAGGGAAACAGAGGAACATAATTCCAGATGTCAGAACCAGGAGCATAGATGATTCTTTCAAATCATGGCAACCAGATAATATGAGAGAAAATGAAGGAAGTCAGAAACACACATGGATATTACAGATTGTTACTACACTTTTCACAATCACCATCCCTCACTTCATTGCTTCTTTCTATTCGGTATCTATGTTACTGAGGAGAGCATTCCCATCGGGTACACCATCTATCTGAGATACTCAGCTTGGAAAACAGTTGTTTCCCACGTATCTCCTTTTTTCCTGTTAAATTAGTGGTGGAATATCTCACAGATTAAAAGGCAGTAGTCTAAGTCTATAATCTAGCCTTCCTGTGTGATCTTGAGATATTCCTTAAGCCTAGAAATAGGTTTAAACTTTTGTAAGCTTTGCGTCCTAACTACAAAACTAAAATCTTTGAAACACCTACTCAGATATTGTGTAACTGCCTAGTCGTACAACATTTGCAGACTCCTCACTTGTTCATCAGGTAGAGAATATCCAGAGTAGTTCTTCCTGTGATATACAACAGTGGAGTGCTGGACGTGCCAGGGTGAGATTTCAGGTTCGGAGGACTAGGTTATATTTCCTCAGTACCCATTACACTGTTGCCGCCTCAAGTTTCATTTGCTGCTTCGACTCCCAGAGTGAGATTTTAAAGTTTACTTATTTCTGCAGTATTTACTAATACACTGTACTTAACAAATAGACATGATTCTACAGTAGTAATTAAGCATCTAGGCATTTCTGTGGATCTGGATGTTAGTGCCTCTATGTTCTCAGTTCCATCCTGTAAGATGAAGAGAATTTATTTGCACTAAAAATAAATCTATGCCTGAAATAAAATGCATATATTCTTGACAATATATTTATTCTTTCCTTAAACCATTCAGAAAATTATAAAAAATATTTCTATGTTGTTTTTTGGGTGCTGTGAAACAATAAAAAATAAAGTAAATCAGATTTTGAAGACAAAGAATCTGTGGAGCTTTACAGGATAACTTATTGTTAAGTTATCATCAATGGACAACATAACCTGTAGTCTAAAAACTTCAGCTTGTATTTTCCCTGTTTACAATGGGTTAGATTTCCACAGACTAATAGGAATAGTTAAAGATGCTTCAGAAGCTCCTGAGGGAATACCTGGATTAACAGAGTAATCCTTCCAGTTAGTCTCTGAGACACTAATTGGAGAGGCATACCTGAATTGCCAATGGTACACACCGCATTCATTCCCTGTTTAAGCAGAGTTCAACTCTTAGGCCTTGAAACTGGCAGTCTTTGCCGAAGTAAATGAGCTGAATAAGATCAAGGACATATAGACACATAATAAACTTTGTACTTTCTTTTTCCTCCCTCTCAGCATTCAGGGCACTACAGTATGATGTATTGTGGAGAGAAAACTGGATAAATGAATGCTAACATCTGACAATGTTGTTTTCTTTGTTGTAAATGAAATTTGCGGCACTAATACTGGTGACACTAAGCATGGCAAAAATTAATAGTGGTGCTAATTAATTTCAATAAATTAATTTTATAGTCTATCAAACAGCATTTTACTAAGGCAAATGAGCATCAGTCCTATTACATGTCGGACAAGACCACTATAAATCAAAAAGCAAAATCCCACGCAAGAAAGCTGGGAAGGTTTCTGTATAGTTCTTTTCTCAGTGTATCACAATGCTAGTGGAAGCAGCTTCTGGTAGCCATCTGGATCAGTAATGAGCAGCAGAACTAGTAACAAATCAGCCATAGATTCGGACTGTCCATGGAAAATTAAAATTGTTGGTTGTTTTTGGAACTCTGCTTAATGTATATCAGAAATTTGCTGCTGGAAGAAAAAAACAAATGATTTAAATATCTCAGTTTTTGGTGTAAATTATGCTTTGGAAATCACTTGGTGAAAAGATAAATATTAAAGGATAATGGCTGTAAAACATTTGGGATGTATCTGGTGTGAACAGGAACCATTAATTTTTAAGTCGGTTTGCATGCATTTTACGCCACCTTCAGTGAATTTTGATTAATGTGATGTCTCTCAGGCTTAAAGACCTCTGCCATTTATTTCACAAATCTTGGAAGAGGAGAGGAAGAAATCCAGGCTGTAAATTCAAAGACTGAATCTGATCTGGGCTTACTAGCTGCAGTGTGACTCTATACAATTGGAGTGTGGCTTTATTTAATTCATTTAATTTACTTATGTCTTACTTATTCAGTCCAAAAGTTACACAATAGCTGAAGCTTGTAAATCACAGGCGCAATAGACTTTAAAAGCTAAAGAGACTTAAGTGGTAGAAATCCAATGAAGTTAGAAAACCTATGTTTGCTATCAGTGACTCGTGCTTTAGCTCTGTGATTCTTATCTGTGAGGAGTGGCAGTACAGGACAGATGATATGTCTCCACAACCACCTTGACAAAGAAAGCATGGAGTGTGCAAGTGAAGCTGCGCCCAGTAAATGCATGTATATGTTTACTCCACTATGATTCCATATTCATTGCTAACCATTAAATTATTTGATGCAAAGTTGTGTTCTTATTCCTGCTGTTTTAAAATACCTTTCACCAAATGTATTCTTACTGGATTGAGCTCCAAGATCCTTGTAAATAACAGGAAATTAAAGAACTTTTCAGTTCTCCTTTATCATATCATGTATATTTTGAGTTCAGGACATATTCTATCCTGTTTATGGCTGTTTCTTTAAGTCCTTAAAATTATTTTTCCTCTCTCACTCATCAAATGTTGTTGGCTGCTTCACAAGCTTCTCTCTCTCACACACAATGAGGGCCAGCTGCGCCAACAGAAAATATTCATGCAGATATTTACCAAAACAGGGAAGACATTTTTATGAACAATGAAATTTCAATAAGATATGAGGCCATGAATATTTTCTAGTCTGTCCAGAATTCTAACATCACAACCTGGTACAGATGTGAGCAACCCATTACTTCTTCTATTTGCACTATCCAGCCTAAGAAAATGCTTTCTACACTGTTAAATGGATTTGCTGAAGCTGGAAGTTCTGGTCAGAAAACAGTGTACTAATTCTCTAATTGCATTTGATGGGAGGCTGCAGAAGAAGCAATAAACACAATGTGTCCACCAACTTTCTTTCCAGTTATGTATGCTCTCACAGTCACTGCACATTTTGGCGTACTGACTTCTCCTTTAGTCTCTCATCATAGATGTGGTTTGATAAGCGCAATATGCAGTAAGGAATGTATTTAGAGAGGACAAAGTTACACTGTTCCTCCTCCTGGAATATTCTCCAGTCTACTCTGTAGTAGACTTAGGGACGTTGTAGACATCGTAATCCTGATGAGCTAAAATACAGCTTGACTTTGCCTCCGTTAATAATCACTTATCAGTGATTTTAAGTCAAAAATACATTCCATAGTGGTTGGTGCAAGTGACAGGATAGCACTATAAATTTAAAGGGACACTGGCTAATAGAACTCCGATATATAAACTACATAAAAACAAGATTAACTAAAACTAAACTTCATTACAGCATTTCTATAGTTGTTTTTCTATGTTTTCAAGGTGATTTTTAGTTCACAAATTTCTCTTCGTTGTCCGCAGCACAAATAGTGTTTATAAAAAAAAACATTCTGGGAACCAGACACTGAAAAGGACTATAAATATGACTACATATAAATATGACTACAATAATTGATTTACAAAAAAGTATATTCAACAAGCTGTATAAGTAGAAAGAATTAGATTGTGTTTCTAAAAAGGAGCATTCATGTACGTATACAGTTACTGTTACCTTTACTTCTACATGATAAAATAACTTTATAATTAAAACAGAAGTGAGCTGGAGAGGTAAGATAGTAAACTCGGAGACAAGCTGACAAGCAGAAGGAGAAAATTCCTCACTTTATTAATCTGAATTTTTCATTTCTAGCTCTGCATTTCCTTTTTATTCAAATCCAAAACTTCCTTAGCATAGTTCATTTTGGTGTCTCATTTTTGATGACCTATTGATCTCTGGTGGATGAAATCACTTTTTGTCTGTCAACCTTTTTCACTCGTTTAATCGGAGTAATTGTCAGCCTTGCCAAGGTCAAGGACTTGCTGCTAGATAAAATCAGCATTTATATAGAATCTTTGGGAGGTCAATCATTTTCATCTCCCAGCAAAGGGGAAATATGTCACAGAGCTTATTTTCTCTTTTTTTTGGTTTCTTTTATTTTTTTTTAAGCATTAAATGGGACAGATTCTTAGAAGGATTCAGTAACAAGAAGAACAGATGTCAAAACCACAGCATCGTAAGAGACTGCAAGTCTACCACGCTGTTTGTGATTATTATATAGATAGGAACTGCTCATAGAACAAGATTAATCCAGTCATTTGAGTTCAATTCTGAGGTTTTGGGAGTTTTGTCAGTTTTTGATCTTAGATCCTCTATTGGTATATAAGGCATAATTAGCTCATCTGGACTTGTAAATAAGTTCTTGCTTTGGATTTATCCTAGTATTAATACAGTCATTTTAGAGTTCTTAAGTGAAAAGTGCTGTATAACCATAAATTGTTGTTTAATTTTAATTGAGAAACACTTCTGTTTTAACTAACACATCTATTCACCCTTACTGCATAGGGGCAAGAACAACTGAACTTTACTTCATCCTTCCTACATGACTATCTAGTCCTAGCCTTAACTATGTTCAATAGCATTGTATTAAGACAGACAAAACGAAAACTGAAAAATTGTGGAAAGCTGCCAATACAGTGCTAGCTGTTGTGTTCTTGGGAAGGTTCTTCAAATTCTGAGCAAATTGCTAGTTGGGCAGGCATTTAATTTTCTTGTCATACCTCCTGTGATCTTCAGTATTGAACCTCTCTCCATTTAGCAATAAATTCGTTGTATTCCTTCTAAAGTAGAGTGCACATTACAAAAGAAAATCTTTTTCTTTCAGAGAATTACCATTATTTCACTATATAGAGACCTACCAATGAAGTTTGTATCAGTTTGTTACAGAAGCACTTCTTCAATAATTTTGCAGACAGATAGTAAAATAAACAAAGACACAGCACACGAATAAATATTAAGTTTCTTAGGTTCTGAATGCAAAAAAAACCCCCAGACTTTGAGAGTAGAGATTGTATATTTAAGAGGGTAAATACAGTATATTTTTTTTATTTCCACTTAATAGTCTTATTAGCTTTGCATGTGTGTCCGTGTGCCTACAGACATGTGGAGTGTTTGATGTATCTTTGTTTCCCAAGATAGATCTCCCCCTCTTACAGAGGAAGGTAACCTACCTTCTCTTCCCTTTTAAAAATGTATTTGCCTATATTAAGATATATATTGTTAAATTTGGTTGTATAAACAATGTTTTCATAAATCTCTTGAACAAAAATATTAACTTTCACTTTGACGTCATGTTTGCTATGTTGATTAGAAAAAAAATAACTTAAAGCATTTTTTTTTCAAGTGCAGATATAGCATTGAGGTCTGCATATAATTTACCACAATGCAACTACCCTTTTGAATTTTTTAGGTCACATTTATGATACATTGTATCATTCTAGATAGAGCATATTTACAGTATGATTCATCAGTCATATCTTAACATAAGACACTAAAGAATTAACTGTCACTTGTTAGAAGCTTATTAACAAGTGCCATTTATTATATTATAAAATGTTTGCTGGTATCATAATGCAGAATCTTTTTAAGGTTTCAAATTTTCCCATTACCTGCATTCAAAAGTAAATTTGTTCATGAATTTTGTATATAAAATATAGTTGTACAGGTAGAACCATGAAGAAGAACTTTAGCTTATAGTAGGTGGCAAGGGAAATCTTTCAGTCACTAGAGATTCTGGAGCAGTGGACGAAGCGACATTTGTAATGAAAATATCAAACTGAAAATGGCTTTGAAATACCCATTGGTGACTTCTCAGATGTTGCTATTTATTTATTTATTTCTCTGAATCTCTGCCCAGTAAATTCCATTTACTACCTCTCTCATTTTCACATCTCCCTAATGATATCTGCTATTGATAATTAATCCAGATAATGACACTCCTGGATATGATGCCACATCTCTGGACACTGAAGTGTGTCCAACATGCCATTAAAATCCCATTAAAGCTTTATTCACTAGTCCCAAATTTAAAATAAATGTTGATGATACATTGGAGAGAATACTGATTGCACTGACTTTGCAATGCAACTTCCAAAAGACTGTCACAAAAAGGACTTTCATGTTCCAAATTGAGATGGTATTATATTTATTTCTGTTCCAGGGTGTTACGCCGCAGTCACGCCCCAGTCCACAAGATGCACACTCATGTCCAGGCTTTTGACCTGCATGATTGAAGAAGGTGGTTCATTTACCTGTGCAACGATCCAGAGGCCAACAAGGTCACTCCCAGGGTGAAATAAGAAAGCAAAATATATTTTGGCCACAACTAAAATAAACAGACAAAAAAACTTGGATGCGCTGCCTGAGGAGTGGGAGGAGTAACTTCCCAAAGCTGTGAAACCAGATTTCAATCTGATGCCTTAAACATAGGCAAAGTCATTAGAATTTGATCTGACACACACCAATGCCAGTCAAGAAAACACAGTAAGATAAGTCAGAGAGAAGGCGGGGGAAAGAGAAAGGTTAAAAAAAAAAAAGGAAGGGGCCACACTCCAGTGGTCAGCTGCAGTTTCTGAGGAAGATATGGTCTCCCCCGCAGCAGTTCCAGCAACAGCTTCTTCCAGATCTCATGGTCCAGGCTGGTCCAGCTGGAGTGATGGGTCAACACTCCTCATGACTCCTTGGAAATTCTCTTTTAAGGCAAGTCCGTGCCCCATCAGCATGTGAGGGGTGGTCTTGCCACGTGTCTGCTGAAGCTCCTTTGGGAGGGTCTGGCTGTTCCAGGTAAGTCAGTTCTCCATTCTTATAGAAAAGTTTGTCCTTGATTGCTGTTCTTTTTTCCATCTTTTCCTGTCCCACTCCCTCCAGCTCTTTTCATTCTTTAATTCTTTCTGGAACCGTATGACTAATCATCTAATAATCTGATTTCTGATCTTTAACAATTTTTGTCCCTTAGATGCTGCAAACAAAGGAGCAATGTTTTAGTTCATGAGTTTGCTGAGAAACATGCTCAGTTAGAAAAGCCCTTAACTCAGTGCAGTTGCACATTCCTAAAGAGCAGGAGTCATCATCGATAGTTATTTTCAAATCTGCTCTGAGTATTTGCATGAAATGAACTGGATTGTAACTCAGAAGCCATTTAATGGTGCTGTAAACTGGTGCTGAGTGGAGTTTTCTTAGATTTTGTTTCTGTTACCTTGCTAAGCAGTTAACTGGTGTGGAATGTTTACAGGAACAATATAAGCAGAAGTGAATATTGAATAAAAAGAATACCAAACTTCTAGAAGTTATGATTGCATCTATGTACTAAACAAAACTATCCAGTGGTGAAAGATTTGCTGTCCAAGAATCACATGGAGATTAAATTGAAATAAACAGCTCGTGAAAAAATCAGAAGATGCTATTATACATTTAAGAATATCAAATTCTTAGGGACACATTTCAAACAGTAAGAAGCAATTTGTGATATAAATAGATTGTTGTGAAACATGCAAATGGAACTTGAGAACATTTTACTGCTGGGTATGATAAAACTATGAGCACTTTCCTTTTTGCCAAGGTGTGAGTTTTCATAGCAATTCAGTGAAGAGTCAAAGTTACAGACAAGCCTAATTCAGAAGAAGAATACAAAAAGGCACGGAGCAATATGTAGGTGGTGTACAGAAACTTAAAACACGGGAAGATGATTCTAGGCAAAACATGAAACAGTAGATTATCTGTGATGTTTATGTACAGTTACATACTTCAAGTGGAAAGCAAATGTGCCTGTGACAAGAAAATAAAACAAAATATTAGTCACTTGAAGCATGAGCTTCTCCACCTGGGGAGAAAAACAGTTATAAAAAATAGGAAGAATAAAAAGACAATAACATTTAGAGTTTAATTTGATACATTAAAGAACTGTCAGCAGAAGAGAACCAGTGGTGAAAGTGAAAAAAAAAAAAAAAAAAAGATAATGGTACTTCAGATAGAATCTTGGAAAACATTGAGAAAAAGACATAGAAATATTATTCTGAAAAGTCGTCTGGACATCCTCTAGCTGCTGGATGCAGAGACAACTGTATAGCACACTAAGGAAGTTAATCTATATCTGTTTTAGCTACTGAATCTTAGCTACTGAACCTGATCTGGGCTTACTAGCTGCAGTGTGACTCTATACAATTGGAGTGTGGCTTTACTTAATTCATTTAATTTACTTATGTCTTACTTATTCAGTCCAAAAGTTACACAATAGCTGAAGCTTGTAAATCACAGGCACAATGGACTTTATGAGCTGAAGATACTTAAGTGGTAGAGAAAGAACAAGACAGAAAGAACAAAGACAGAACAAGGTCTGTACTGGCAGAGTAACCTACCAGGATGACTGCAAGTATACAGTCTGCCTGTCTTGATGTGCAGCTGGAATTCTTGCTGCTGAACAAATGCGATAACAGTCCCACTAACAGTGCCTGCATAGCTGTGAAAATGGCACTCTTGTAGTATCCCATAGCCTGTGCCCATGAACTTCTCAGAAAGTCTTTGGAATAGGTGCCATTTTGTGCCCATTCTTGCATCTTTAATTTGCCCCGTGTGAAGAAGGCAGGAGCAGCCATCTGATTCCGTCATGCTGGATTATGTATGTTTGGATTCTCTCTGCTAAAAGTGAGCGGGCTGACCATGAACTGCAGAGGGATGCTGCAGTGGACCATCTGAGGGATATGTCAGGCATGAATCGTTGGAAGGAACGAATGGGTGCAGGATTAGGCTCAAGATGTTGAGGCTGAGGCTGTGGTGTCAGGAAGAGCATGCAAATGGCTTGCCAAGGATAATGCCAAGGAAGCAACAGAACTGACAATTTACAAAGGGGATATTGTAAGATATGAAATAAGTTTGGATCTGTGAGCTATACTGCACCAGGAAGGGATTTCTGGGTTGGGATTTTTTAAAACTTCCAGAGACAGTGGTGACTTTTTTAAATGGTGCCATGTCCATGTAGCTATTTGTAGCTACTGTAGTGAGGAGTCTTGTTTCTTAAGGCTAGTGCAATCACTCTCAAATTTCCTCATTTCCTTTTGATAGAGTGGGTGTGCCTTGTGGTGACAAATTGCTGGGCCATGTCTTGAGAAATGGCCAAAGATAACCAGTCACTCACAACACCTAATTGCTGCCCTTCATGTCATCTCCTAACAATGCTTCATGGTCAAACCTTTTTAGGATAAGGTTGTCACTGATGTGACTCAGCCATGAGTTTGGAGTTCTTCATGTGAACCACTACTCTTGTTTGTCTCAGAATAATTGGAAGTCTCCAAAACCTCCTGTTTATCTAGCACGACAGTAAAGGAGCAGCCCAGGATGTGACATGCAGAGCCACATGTGCAGAGCTGAAATTATGAATCTTCCTCTAGCAGATGCCAGAGCATCTGTGCACAAACGGGTTCTGTGGGCAGAATATGCACTGTTGAAACTTGGAAAGCAACTATTTACCTGTTATTTACAACATAGTGGGTTGTTAGGATTAAGACACTGCTAAACTGGACATTATTTTGCTCGTCAATCCCCAATGCAAACAACTGCTCCTTCCCTGCCATACAGGCAGCTGTCCTTCAGGAAAGGGAATGCTGGTCTCCACTGCTCCTGGAATGGGGTGGTCCTTGATCTTTCTCATTTGCTGTCTTCTGATTCTCCTCTTTCTTGCTTAGGCTTTTTTCTTTTCCATGTCAGTATTTCTTAAGTTCCTAACTATTTCTGTAATTTTTGAGAAGTCACAGAGATCAGGAGATACCCATGATGACTGGAAAGGGGCAGATGCCAGATCCAGTTAAAAGAGGACCTAAAACAGGATTCAGGAAACCACAGGCCCATTAGTCCACCCATTGAAGTTTTCAAGATGCTGTTGGACTAGGGGCTAAGTAATCCTGTCTGGGCTTCCTTTACCATGAAAACTTGGACCAGATGGTCTTTAGAGGTCTGCTAAAAGCAGAGGTCCATACAACTAATGCCTCCTCCCTCTGCAGCACCATACTGCTCACGTTGTTATACTCTTCTGCAAGAACAAGCTCCCTGAGCAGGAATGAGCCTTTTTGCCTGTCCCCAATGCAAGGAGTGGGAGATGTTTCATTGCAAGATGATGCACATGGTGAGACTCATACCTGTCATGTAGGTTCCTTGTTCCCTCCCACCATTCATAAAGGAGAAGGTAATGGCCCAAGAGCTGTGTCAGGCTGGGCTACGGTCCCTCCAGCCTGGCTGTTCCTTGAACTCCTATTGTCAGGACAGTGAGGGTGTCATCAGGCCTGAGTGACCATGACCAGCCCAAGAGCCTCCTAGTGTGAGTAGCCTTAATGGCAGCCTGGTTAGAAGAAGAAAATTACTGAATGAAAACAGTCTGCTGAGGAATACACAAACAGAGAGACTGGCCAGCGTGGAGCTGCCAGCCTGGGCACCAGGCCTGGAAACCAGTAACAGCCTTAATATGCACCACTGGTCCCCTTGAAGTGCCTCCAGGGTACCTAGGATCTGGAGACATCCAGAAAGACCACTGATAAGCACAAAACCAACGGACTGTAAGAGCAACTTATCATCTGAAAAGGTGGAAAAGAGTCTGGAGAAATAACATTGCTGTGAATAACAGAAAATCTCATAATTTTTGAAGTAGACACTATGTCAAGCCTCTGGAGTATCTTTTACCCTGCCCAGGTCCAAACTGTTATTGCAGGCTCCCGGGCCTAATGCTGCAGCAGGGCTGATCCACAGCTCCCCACAGCCCTGACCTGCCCGGCCATGGTCCCACATCAACCTTTTACATCAGCCTATCTCTGTCTCAGTTCATCCTTGTCCCCAGCATTGTGCCTGATGCCTGGAGCTGTCCCTAGTTTCCTTCTCCTGGCCAGGGCAATGGGATGGGCACTGGCTGCTTTCTCTAGAAAACTCCAAGCTGTCAAACTTTGAGCGGTCCTTTAACATTAAAGAGAACATCATAAGTATATTTGCTCAATTTCTTTAATCAACTTCCATTGATTGATTGAATGATTGAAAATACAAGGTTTTTTGAATACGGCAATGGAAAACAATACAAATTCACAGTACTAACTTGAAGACTTTGGCTGAAAATGGTATCTTTATTCTGGCAAGCAAAATCTACAAAAAAAATGAGACTGTGCCTGTAACTTTTTATTTAACAAATTAACAAAATCAGCTACAATCACTTTCAAAATAATTCCCTTCTGAGTTGACACACAGCTGCACATGAAGCTGCCAGCATTCAAAATGATTCCACAGATCATTTTCTGAAAGGCTGTTGAGTATGTCTGTCATTTTTGCTTTCACATCTTCAGTTGACATAAAGTAGATTCCTTCAAGCACTCACTTGTTCTTTGGGAAGAGATAGAAATTGCAGTGAGTCAGGTCTGGCAAATAGGGTGGGTGCTCAAGCACAGTGATGTTATTATTAGTTAAAACCAGCTTCACAGATGAAGTGTTGAGGGTTGGCACATAGTTTTGATGCTAACTCACTGTTCATTCTTACACACCAGCATTTTCCAACCAAGGGTAAGAAAATGTCTGCATTTAAACATGCATCCACTGAGTGAAGTGATGGAGTTGAGCATTGTCTCACTGTGACAGGTTATAACATGTTCTATAACCATTTATTTGTTTCTCCCTTTCCACTCTTGCTTCGTGAGCTATAGGATTAGTCTTGGGTTTCTTGTGTTAGCCCTTGTTTAGGCTGGGCTACACTGCTAGTCTGTCCTCAGGATATATTTGGAGTGCAGAACACTACATTGTGGAACAGGAGAGAATCATGAGCAAAATCAAGACGAATTAAAAGTTTAGAAAACATGCCCTACACAGAAAACGGAGGGTCTGGACTAAGCTAAGAATAGAAAATTCATGGGGAGATACAAAAATATATGGATTAGGGATGGATGCAAAATAGAAATAAATTAGAGGCTTTTCATAATTACAATAGCTAAGAGAATAGATTTCAGATAATAAACTTGAAGTTCAGAGAGAGATTGTATAAGTTTTGAAACACTGGGACATATTGTCTGTTAAGGACATGGGCCCTCCCTTGGAGATTTCTTTAAAGAGCTTGGACAAATGTCTTTGAGAAACAGCTGAGGTAGACTTGACTTTTCAATAGAAATATCACAAAAATTTCTGGGTTAAAAAACCTGACAGTCAAACATGCTGTGGTCTTCTGGAAACCCACATAACTTTTTTTTACTTACTGGAAATGCAAATCACGACAAAGTTTGCAAGGCTTCTCTTGATATATAGGGGAATTTGCATGGTATGTTGTATTCAGATGACAACTATAACTTCATCTGAACTTATACTGGGTTTCAAATGTACTGCTGCCTGAGAATTGACAGTGTGTTGTATATCAGCAGAGCAAGCTGATGCTACCCTTTTATCCAGTGTCAAATCTATTTACCCCTGTTCTTGGTAATAAGTTTCTATAATTTGTTTTTGCTGAGAACTTTTCCTTTAACATACTGTAATTGGACTAACATCTTAGTATCATTGTTTCTTACTCCATCTTTCATTTTGGAGTTCATTGAATGACCACTCAAGAATACAGTAGTAGTAGTAGTAGTAGTAATAATAATAATAATAATAATAATAATAATAACACAGCTTAAAAGTCTCTCTCAGTCAAATCCAACATGGAAGAATGTTTTAAACTATCTTTTCTGTTGGAACTGCTATGTGAAGCAATGACAGAGAGTTATTGAAACCCAAGTATGTACCAACTATTTTTTCCCCTGTATTTACTGTAGGGCAATAGGTTAGGTAAGGACTTTTGATTCGTTTGCCATGATGTACTCAGTATTCTGAGAATCCAACCGGTCTGTATGACTTAAGAACCTAAATTTCAAATTTTCGTTTTTTTTTAAAATGTAGGTGCCATGTCTAGAAAACATACTAAATAGCTTTTGATATCATATGGGAATGTAGTTGCTATAAGTTAGAATAATGCTGCCTCTATTTCAACCTGAATTTCTAACTATTTGTACCTACTTTCAGTTAACAGTTTCATTGTTTTTGATACTCACAGTGAAGACTGAAGCTAAAAAAGCATTAGACACCTGGGTTTCATATCGTTGTTTGGAAAGCAATCTTCTGCAGAAATTTCTTCCTGGTGAAGAAAAGCCCTTTCCTCTCTGTCGAGTGGAGGAAACATTTAGGCTTAATTTTAATATTAGTGTGCTTGGCAATGCATTTATACTTATTTTTATGCTACTTCGAAGCTGTTTTAGAAATTATCTAGAGGAAAGCCTAGGATAGGAAATAGATATGCGTGCTCAATGTTTTGCCAGGATCTGTTTATTTCTTGAGCTATCAAAGGAAGGAAGTCTTCAGGTTTCTCTATGACGTTTCTGTGGGCCATCTTCAGCTGTGCCCTTGTAGAGTTGAATGGTAACCTTGAGGTAATTTTTAACTTTCTGCGAAACTTGAGGAACTTAGCCTCTTAAGGCAACCGGACCAGCGTTTTATCCCTGTGATATAATCTTTGAAATATTTTCTGCTTTGCTTATGTGTGAAATAAGCTCAGTGAGAGAAAAAAGAACAAACAAAAAAAAGAAACAAAAAAGAGAAAAGAAACTGCTGGTCTTTTTTAGAGTCAAACAAATACAATATTTCACTCTAAAATTTTGACCAGATAGGACTGTATGATACCTCTATGATACCTCTATATACTAAGTGTGTAATTGTCAGGTTCTTAGAACAACAGAAAATAGAATGAAAGAAGATCTCAAAATCAATGAAATCCTTTTCTGCATGACCCATGCTCTCTTTTGTTTTGCCATCATACTTGCAAGACTGGAATAATTAGATGTCAGTGACAGTGTGTAGGAGTTAGACAGATGAATAGCTTACTTGAGAAAGTGAATTTGTCCAAGACTAAGAGCAAAATCGTGACTGGAGTCTTACACAGAAGAAAAAGAGTGCATAACAATTAAAGACTGAGTGGCAATTTCCTGTTTTCCTTGCTCCAGTGCAAATCATGAGCAACTTTATAGACATGGACTGACAGATATGTGTTTTTGGGGTTTTATTTTTGTCTGCTTATATCCATGGAGTCCGATGTGTAAACACCTGGGATTATATTAGGACCAGATTTTCAGCTAGTGCAATGTCTGTGACTCTTCCTGATGTTTGTGAGGACCAAACTCTCACTGTGAATACCACAAGCAGTCCTTGTTTGTGACCATCAATTAATTTATGGTTAGCTTTTGTCTTTACTATCTTAGAATCAGATACCAATACCTAGAAGATATAAGCAAAATCTATGTTTGTACCATGTAGCTTTTTTATAGTATGACTTGCCGTGCACTGTATCTACATTTCTCACATATTTGTCTTTTTATTAGCTTTTGCCAAGCATGACCTCACCAGGAACCTATTTTGCAACATGAGCTCAATTGAGCATTTCAGGAATCTTTGCTGCATTACAAGACAGGTATTTATTCAACAGGACAAAAAGGGAAATCCAAGCCGAAGGTGAATCTCATAGCAAGCCCTTTTTAATTTTGCTTAGCAAAGCTAAAATCAATCACTGCAACAAAAATTCCAGCTTACAAATTTTTGCTTTCTGCTGTTTCATTTACTACTGATGGGACAACACCTTTGGTACAGAGCAGCATTTAATAAAGAAGAGGCAGAGCACTAAGTTATGAACACAGTATATCAGATTTGAAGTTGGGGGTGATTGGCACAACTCTGCATTTACTGAGAGGACTAACAAAATTCCCCGGTAGCATTACATGTAATAGTACTTTAACAAGTGCCATATTACATATATTATAGTTCAAGGATTAATATTTGTCTTACAGTGTATGGTCCTGCTTTGCATCAGAATCATCTCATACGGGCTTCTGGTCTAGAAATGGGCAAATAAATGAAATTGCTGCATGATAGCATCCCTTTATGACTGTATATACTGATGAGGAGATCAGTGAAAATATTCCTGCCTTTGGTTTTGGTTTTGGGTTTTTTTTGGTTTTTTTTTTAATTTGGTTTCTTTTGGTTTTGTTTTGTCTTGTTTTTAAATATTTCTGAAAAATTTTGTGACCTTACTGTGATCCATGAATTATGACTGCTGATCTGAATCCGCAAAGATATTTAATCTGAGAGTATCCCCAGAGCTGAAAGAAATTCTTTGTTGTTGGGTCCTTGTAGGAAAGGGACTGAGGTATGACAAGCATTTACAGCTGACTGTTGGTTATATAGTCTAAACCGATGAAGACGAAAAAGTTCTTATTTCATGTCCTTATCTTAAGATCAGCATGCTTATTTCTGATGGAAGAGTGGTGAGAATGGCTGAATATATTTAGTCGTTTAGCCACCAATCTTTTCTATAGACTCATCACTTTACAAACTACAAACTTAGTCTGGTCATGTAAAAGAAAAGAATAGAAAAAAAGAAAAAAAAATAAGCTACTTTCCCTGAATGTGCTATAGAAAAGTACATTTTGACACTAATGAGAGGGACATTAGCAAAGTCAGAGTTTGCCAACAGTTTATTTTGGTGAAAAAAATTGCATCAGTAAGAATACCGATGGAGTAAAAGTGTTGACTTAGAGGGGAACACAGTGATTTTAAAAAGTCCTTTATTATTATTTTCATTATCATTATTGTTATGTCAAAATTTTACTTTCATGGGAGGAAAAGCAAAAGGCAAGGATTTCAGGAACAAACATGACAGATCATAAAGTTATGACCTCTGACCTTCTCATAGAAGAAGTTTGGGAATTGAGTTTGTGTCCATGAATATCCCAAGCTGAAGAAAAACAGGGAAAGAAAACATTAATAGGAAAAGAAGTCAGGGAAAAGGAAATTGATGCTCCCCTTAAAATCACTACAGTAGATGGAAGGTCTGGCTTACTCACTGATGATGCTTGTCTTTTCTAGATGGAATGGCCAGTAGTCTAATTTAGGCAACAGTTAAAGTTAAGTGCTTGAATTAGACACAAAATTTTCCCTTAATTTGGCTGAAACTTTATTGTTGGCTTTTTGATTCACAGAAAAAAAACCCCAGTATTTCAACTCTTTGCACCAGTTTGGGGTGGAAGGGAAAAAAACCTTGATATTTTGAAGAGTAGTAGACAAAAAAAGAAAAGAGAGAAAAATATACAGAAGTACACAAAAAAAGTACCTAAAAAAACCCAAACCCCAAAAAAACCCCAAATCTGCAAGTCTTTTATCACACCTTAGTTCTCAATGCATTCATAATGGGTCACATAAGGCCTTTAAACATTCAGGATGTTCTGAAAATAAAATTTCTTGATTTCAGATTATTAAACTTTGATGATATTTTTTAAGCAGGTTTTAGAGAACTTTTAATTTGGTTTCCTAACTGCTCTGTTTCCATTTCAACAGTGTAAGCTCTCTCTGCTTTAAAAGAATTCAGTAGAGCTACAAGCTGTAGATGGTCTGAATTTGGAAGAACTGAAGTTCTTTAACTATGCAGAAAAAAGATCAAGACCAGGCTCTCCGCAGTGATGGTGCAATGTATTGGCCTTGCAAGCAGAGAGGAAGAATTGCAGCACAAAATAATGAGAACAGTAGCTAGATTGTGAATCAGTTACATGTTTTCTGCTACTGGTATGTTACAGAAAACAGGAGCAGCAACCACAAAAGTAGGATATTTAACTAAACATCCCCTTCAGCTCCATGGCTATGCTTGTTTTCCAACCATGGTGCTTCTCCATTTTTGCTCTGCTTTCCTGAGATGAGAGAGGCAGACTTCAGAATGACACTGACACTTATGCGGGGTATATGTCTGATGGCAATCTAAAGTGATTGGAGTCTCATTTTTGTGATCATGAGATTGCAAGTCCAATGAATGTGAGATTTTAAGACGAGAAGTTATTTGTCTGTCAATCTGAGGAAGTTGCTCTGCGATAACCAAATAGAAAGATTGTTTGGAGGCCAGTCTTTTGCATTTTTATATAAAAAAGAAAAAACTTTGCCCATCCTATCTTTGTTTGATGACAAGTTTGACCTTTCATGTGATTTGTGAAAAGATTTTTGGATAGCCTAGCATAGGCTAGGCAGCAGTGCTTCAAGGGATGTGCCTGACAGGCAAGACAACCCCAAGATATTTTTTTTTTTTTGTCCTGGCTTTTTACTGAGGTTGCTCCAGAGCTGTAAACAGGAAAATTGATCAAAATCTCCATTATTTTCCGTGATCCATAATAACTCTATGCTAGCATAGTTTCAAGCATTAAATTAAAAGTGAACAATTACTATCCTATGATTATCATGAACTATTACTATGTTTTTTTTGCTGTGATTATTTTGGAATTATTTGGATATGGAGTCCAGAAAAGGGTCTTGGAGCATTAGGAACATATGTGTCAGAATCCTGACAGATGAAACCTGAGAGGTAGGAATTTTATTATTCCAGGGGCAGTTTCACATGAAAGAGAGAGGTAAACCGAGGGAGATCTGGATCACTAGATTACATGGAAATGTAAGAACAAGATCACTCATCAAAAGTTGTCCAGAAGCTGTTTTTAATAAGGCTTATCACACAAATGCAGAATTAAAATTGCCAGCATTGCACAGTGCCACACAGTACTCCAATAGTATAATTCAAGATTATTAACATAGGATGCAATTTTTTACTTGACTTTGGTAGTGGACATCATCTACAAGTATGGTAGATGCTTTCTCACTTACACAATGCAGCTACAGTCACCTGTCTTCATAATAAACCTTTTATTTCCCTCTGTTATTCAAATCTTGATTCTATCCATGCCTTTCATGCCCTGCAAGTGTTCTTGCCTATACAGATGCCACTACACCTCCTATATATACTCATATACCTTCTAGAGTTGCATGGGAGAATATTATAACTGCTCAAGCACATGGCTGTCTTGCTTATCCACGAGTGTGAACTGCAGTTCCTCATCTGAAAAATGATGACAGAACTTTTAGTGTTCATTGTGTGGCTTTGGCTTTGAAAGCAAAAGCCATGAAATCCTGACAAGGGATTAGCAGCTGTAATTTCTGTCCATGTATTTTGTGGAGGGCTAACAAGTTACCTAATAGTACCTTGCAGACCAGAGCAAAAAAACTGCAAATGCTATGTTTTCAAGGAACACATTCAAAGAGGTGGTGATATAAGATCATCAGACATCTCAAATGCATTTCAGGTAATAAGGTACAAATTTCTAGAGTATTCCTTATTGTAACTCAGTGATCTTATTTTTCTTAAATATTTTACAAAATTTTGCCTTTTACTAGGACTCTTATTAGAAATGGAAGTGTTTTTTTCTGTCTTAATTTATGTGATACCAAAGGAAACTGCTACTTAATTTAGTTCTACTAAGTATAATAAGCATGTTCCTAGGTTTACTTACAATGTCACAAATCTTTGTCCAGAAACTAAGGGATTCTTACAGATAAGCATTAAAGCAGCTAGGGCTTTGTTTGAAACCATGGCCTCGTGAATGTTTATCTCTGCAATGTTTTATAATAGCTTTCACCTTGCTACGTAAATTTTATGCCCACTTTAACTATTCTGCATGTTCCTGTGTTTGTCTCTATACTAAGCTTTCTGCATGTGAGGAAGACAACTGACTTACAAGCAAGTGTATGCAGATTAATGACATGCTCCTGAAGAATTTTTTTTGCCCTCATATAGTAAAGAATTTAGGTATTCTGTAATTTATATGGGTGGTTTTGAAGGAATGATGGGTTTGGATCTGGATTGTTCTTAATTATACTGATTTTGTTTTGAAAATATATGGCCTGCATTCCTGCCACACACAAAGCAAAGCAACGTTTATCAGATTTGCCAGAAGGCATTGGAGAAAGCAAGAATTTAATTATGTATTTCAAATAATCTATCTATAATATTTCTGTCAAAGTTAAGTGCAGCAAACCATCAAATGACATTAAAAGTTTCATTTCAGTAATTTATAGTGTGAAGAGTTAAAAAAAAAAGTGTCATATTATCATGTATGCACTAGAGGGCAATGCAAGAATTACAGTTTTGACAGGATATTCCAGTATTTCTTTCCCTCTGCCTTCCCCTGCATTGTTTTTGTAAACTTTTATAAGATACGGAAAACACATATTAATTTAGAATATACCTGAGCAGGATTGTTTTAAAAGCACTTGGAATGCGCCTATTTGTTACTAGATATGAATTGCTGGCAGCTCTGATCCTACTTCATGGAGTGGCTTGGTAATTAATTTTGTAGCAAGAAAAGAATATGTAATAAACTCTTTCATTTGCTCCTATACCTTGGGGAGGAAATAGAAATAATTGAGAATCACTGTGAATAAGCTGGTAGGTATATTAGTTTACATTTAAATTAAAATATCTAGTGTCTGAGAAAAAAAGATACTTTCAAACTGTTGGAGGCATCTAGCCTAAAATGTCAAGCAGAGGTTAGTGTTTATGTTAATTAAGCTAAACAGGTTGCCTGGCCAATTTCTTGATGCTGTTCACCTGTACAGTATTTTCAGAACTTAAATGCCTGGAGTTCTCAGAGCAATGACTAATGCTTAAGCTAGTTACTGTTAGCACATGAGCTCTTGAGGATGTGTGTGACTGAAGGGCAGCTGGATCCCTTCTGACCTTCAGCAATCTACTAGGGAGATCCAGACAACCTGGAGAAGCATCTGAACTTGACTTTTCTCTACCCCACCCATCAGCACCCTGCCCCAGAAATCTGCTTGCAAAGCTTGTAAGAATACATTTATAAACATAAGGCACCAGAAATAAAACCAGGTCTTTTTCCTGCAGTGACAAGACATATAAATTCTAGATCATAGGCAGAGCTGCCTTGGAGATAAATAGTCTGATTTCAGCAACTCAGCAGTAGATAACAGATTCCCCTCAGAACCACATAACGTCATTAAAAAATGACATTTGTGCTACAGTGTGCCAGCTTGGCACTGCCATTGCCCCAGGATTCTGGGGACACAGAGGCCCTGCAGTGCAGAGCAAAATAAATCTTATGTTATTCAGGGGGACAATGTAAGGTCATGTTAACAGACATGAAGATTTTGGGGAGGGAACAAAGGATATTCTTTTCTTTTTTCCTTCTTTCTTTAAAAAGAGATAAGAATGGGGAAAACTGTTTATTAAAACGTACATCAGATGAGAGAAAGCATATGCCGAGTGACAATAGAAATTAAGATCTTAATTTCCATTACAGTTTAAGAGAGCAAGGATCTGGCATGAATTAGAAACACATTCAATGAAGGACTCGTGGTGAGGGGCTTTTCCCAATATGACAATCTTTCGTTCACGGCAGTATCTACCTTTGCTGTCCTTTGACTCTCAACAAAGCAAGCTTAGTTGTTTTTAATTCTAATGATGAGAAAAATATGAATTGATTCATTTTTTTTATATTAGTGTTGCCTGAATATAATCAGTCTAACAGTTTCTCCTTGTAAAAGCAAGGGGGAAGTTCCGTACTTTCAGGCTGTCTGGCATCTGACTTCCTCAGATTCACACTGTTCACATGAGTTTCTGGGGTTAAAAATCTAGGATCTATTCTACCTTAGACAGGATGCTTAATCAGGAGATCTCTATGAATGATTAAGGTCTCGCTGTAGAGCAAGGTACACTCAATGAGAGCTCTCAGAGTGAATGTTCTATGTATGCAATGTGCTGGGGAACTAATCAGGCTTGGGACCCTGAAATGTCAAAATGCAGAGTCATAAGGCAAAACTGTCTTTGCAGTGTTTTGCTTGATTAAGTTTAGAGCTGACAAACAAAAATCCTAGGAGGATCACAGCTCTTTGTATTTGCCTTGTACACTTCAAAGTTTTTCTCTTCTAACAAAGGTCTTCCTGCTTCTCCGGAATAGTATTTAAAATTAAAAGAAGCAGAGAGCAAGGAAATCTTTGTGGATTTGTCATTAATTTAAATGCTGGTAATAACTGGCACTCATTGCCTGAGCATACTGTTAGCATGAGCAACTACATTGTCAACAGTGTTATTATTTTCACCATTGACATCGGTCCACAACTTCTTGTCCTTGGAAATTATCCTGGGTATATCTACTGTGCTGCCTAACAAAAGCTCTGACTCTTCTCTCCCTTCCAAGTCTGAGGAACACTTCCTTTGTGAACAGCCCCATTAGTACCCTTTCTTGAATAAAAGCATCAGAGAGGAGACAATTACAAAGCAACTGGTTTATAGTGTGCAGACTGTGAGCAACAGTTCATTTCCCTATGAATTATAGTCTCTGATGAGTCTGAAATTAGCCATTACTGACACAAATACAGAAGCAATAAAATGTTCCAGATTTGCAGTAGTGTTCTAAGTGAGTAGCTATTCTATATAAACTGATTGCTAAGCCCTGCTCTTCAGAACAAGGCATGGGGATTTGCGTTATCCACTGGGAATCCAAATGAGTGATTCTAAGTAGGCAAAAAGTAATTATTCTAATCTGAGTAGAGTCCAGGTCCTTTATCATTATATTTAGAAAATGGAATTTTCAGTGGCTGAACACAGAAATGTCCTCCTAACAATGAATTGAAAACTACAAGGCTAATTTTTTGATGATATCTTGGGTGACTGAAATATTACCAAACCATTGCCCTGAAACAAGGCAAACTCGCAAACACTGTGATTGCAGAAAGCAAACAGAGCTAGTGGAAAGAGAACTGTGACAAGGTGATGATAAATACTAGAAGTGTGCTTATCAATTCTAGTATAAATAATAGAATCATATTGGGGTCATAAGGTGCAGAATGGTGAAAAAAGGAGATGGAAAGTCAGGCATAGAAAGCAAGCTTTTTAAAAAGCCAGGATCTTTAGGTGGTAATAGAAAATCTTGAGAGTTCATCAAGGTAACTTTTTACTCCCACACCTGCCACTTGTGATTTCTAACAGAGATAAGAGAAATAAAGTATTTGCATGAGAGAATGAAAGATATGCTGGAGCACATGAGGAACACGTCAGAAGAAGAAAGTTAATCAATTACAGTTAATGACAGGGAGATGTAAAAGCTTTAAAGCCACCTGGGAGCTCTCTCAGGGCTGAAAGTATCAGAAATGGAAAACTTCCATCCAGATAGCAATGAAAGAAAATTTGCTGCAGTCCTGTGGGCTGGACTAGGCTAAATCATAAATACTGACAACTGGGAAGAAATGTAGAAAAGTCAGCTGCAGATAGGCTGTCCTGTAGATCAACATACCTTAAAAATATGATATAAGATTGTTAAATGACCAGTCGTGCCCTGTGCCACTTGTAGACTCAAAGACGGATGACAAAACATAATTAAAAAAGTGAATTACCCTTTCAGTGCAATTCTGTGAGCCCTGCATTGCCTCTTTCCTCCCAGCGCATTTCCTCTGTTGCACAGATGAAGGCTCTCTAATAACTCATCCTTGTTTGTATTTTTGGAAGATGCAACCCAGGATGAAACCAATGGTTGTTGTGACAGATGCAGCAGCTATTAATTGAGAATTTAATCAATTTAAATGAATCCTGGTATGGCAGAGGGTGGGGAAGCTGTTTAAGCTAATGAAAAGGAATACAATGCTTTTTCCAAAAAGTTTTCCCAGTTACTGTCTAAACATTCTTTTCAGTTCTTAAAATGAATTTTCAGAGAGATAAAACTATAAGATCTGTACGGGCTTCACTGTCAAACAAATGTAAGAATTTCATCATAGTGCAAAGTTACTTGAGTTAGTCAAAGCAGTGATTCATGTATTTTCAGATTACGCATATATATACACAATTAAGCAAGAACTATTTTTGTGTGCACTGAAACTGATAATGGCAGCACTGATTTCCTTGAATTCACCTGTGTTACTGATCAACAGCACCTCAAACCTCTTAATATTTTTGGATACTTTTTGGTCTGCTTGTCTGTTTCAGTTGTACCAAGGCTGACTTGCTAAAATACTTCTAATGGGTAAATATTACCCCTGAAATCTGAAACTGCTTTGTTGCTGAGCACTTTGGGATTGGTCTTTGCATAGCTGCTATGTATCTTTAATGTGTGTAAAACAACATGGTATCTACAGCTCTCAGTTAAGAGGCTTTTACCAATTACTGAATCCCACTGCCCACTCTCTAGAATAGGAAAACAATAAGATCATGGTCTGCCAATAAATGGTGTCCCATTTATAAATATGTGGGCATTGCTACTAAATTTCAACATGAGTAGAGAAAAGCATTTTTATATTGCCTTAACAACAATTTTATTTGAGATTGAGCAATATTCCTTGAAGTGCGTCACTGGCAACTGAGAAGACTACCCCCTAAATCAACAGTCATTCCTCTGTTCACCTTTCTAGCACAACAAAACACTAATCATGATGCCCAATCAAACTTATCTCAGTCTCATTTATAAGGGCATCTTCTGCTTTGATGACAAAAAAATTGAAAGGCTCTAGTATATTATGCCTGGTCTACACTTTGCTGAGCTTTGCTAAGAAACCTTCACTTGTCTTTTCAGAAAATTGTACAGGGGCATGTTTCCTATTTTCCTTATAGTTTTTGTCAGGGGGAAAAGATCTAATTACAGTCCATAGCTGTAGCTCAGTTCAATTATATCAGTGTTGGTAACACTGCATTTTCAGATGAGAAACTATCCAGTAATTGCAGATGTTCTGCCAAGAGCATATGCTGTACTTTATGACATATAAACAGATGATCAGGAACTAGCAATAGCAACAGTACTTGTGAAGCTGATAAAAGCTGCATCACAAAGCATATGAATTGAGCTGGAAAAAGTAACAGAGAAGAACAAAGTACTACAAGATGTAACCAAAAGAGAGAGAAAAGAATTATTCATACCTGCATAGTCCCAGGGGAAAAAAGAAAGAAAGAAAAATGTTGGGCAAGGGAAACAGAAAAGGCCAATAGAAGATTGGTGAGCTGGAAAATAAAAACTATGAAATAAATTGTGGCAGAAAGGAAGAGAATGGAGAAAAAAAGAGTCAAATTAAAATGCTGAGAAAGAAGAGTGAAATAACCTAAATTTTGCCCACAGCAGGATATACTGAGTAGACAAGTAACTTGTCTGTGATTCTTTCTGCAACCTATGGTTTGAGTCCAAACTGCTTAACTGTACGACATGATATAGCTAAAAAAAAAAAAAAATCTTTCACATACAGTTTGGTCTATGCTGAATAGCCACAATGCAGAAGTCCTGTTATTTATTGAGATTAGATGGAAATTTAGATGTCAAAATGCACCTTGTGCATCTTTGTCTTATGCTCCCCTGTGTTTATCAAAGCTATGTGAACCTCAATAGGTGGAAGGAGATAACAGATTTGTGGAGAAGGCACTGAATCTGTCTGATATTTAGTCTTGCTGTATCATAATTTCCCAGAATTCCCCATCATTGAGTCAATAGAAAATCTTTCAGAATGTCACCATATAAGAAGATGCTATAAACCAGTGGACAGAATTTGAAGACAAGCTAGCAGTGTCAGGCACTGAACTCTGGGCAAGGTCTATATATTCCTTTGAAAAAAAAAGAAAAAAAAAAAGAAAAGACAAGTTCATTTGTGGTGAGAAAAGAAAAATACCTGAAGCCCTACGGCTAATTGCTAGCTGTAAAGTGCAGCCTGCTTCCCTCACCATACTGAGAGGTGCTTCGAATTTATTACTTACTTTGTTGCTTTAGGGGCAGATTTGTGAAAGGGACAAGAGCTTGAAATAATTCACTTAATGGACCCTCAGTCATTTAACCAGCTAGTTCAGATGGAAGCAGTGCTCTGATTAAAGGGGAGCTGCTGATGCAATGAATTACTTCTGTGGAAGCCAGATGGAAATGGCTTGGAAAGGGGGGTGGGAGGTGGAAGAGGAAAGATGAAGGAGGCAAGATCACTGCAATGTGGACTAGAAAAGGTGACAGACCAGTCCATCATGGCCTGCAAACGTAGAAGACTGTGAAGCTGCACAACATGACTAACAAAGCTGTAACCATTCATGTATTTATCAATTGAAGTATATCCACAAATAACATTATAGATAACTCCTCCAAAAGATGACAGGACTGCATCAATAACAACAGATACTCTATTTCTTTTGATAGACTACAAAGCTCCTTTTCTCACTCATTTGAAATATTCATACCAATATGGAAAACAAACCTCAGACGTAGAAAATCATTGGCTTTTCCTGTTTTCCAATCACATTTTTTCCCCTTTTTCTGTTATGATCTGCCATGCTCTACAAGAAGTTGGAGTAAAGATGCCTGAGTGAAATTCCTGTGACTGGTTCAGAGTTTGTGCTTGCTGCTGCCCAGAATCCCAAAGCTCTTCAGTACCACTTCCCCCAAAGAAAGTACGACCCGTATCTTTCCGCTGCAGGAGCATGCCTGAATAGTAGGAACATTTCTGCTGTCAGTACTGAGTTTGCAACTCACATCCTAACATTTAGGGTTTCATATATCAAGGGAAAACAACACAGAATTGCAAATGTCCTTCCCTTTGTCTTGTTCCTACTTGCTTTGTGAATATATAGACCTACATATTTACTTGTGTATGTTGACACATTTCTTTCCACATAAGGAAATGTATATATGTTTCATGTGCACGTTTGTTTAATTAAACAATTTGAACCACATTTTCTATGTGTCTGTTTTTAAAGTAATTGGGATAGAGTATAGAGATACTTTACCTCTCTTGGCTTTTATGCCTTCGGTTCTCTGTCATTTCTTCCACTGAGTTCACACAATTAAATTAGTCACCTTTATTTCTGTTAATACTGATTCAGTAACACAGAAATTTTACATTTTATTTTGTAGTCTGCCAGAGAGGTAAACTTACTACTCCTTGTTTCATTTCTTTTTAAGGAAATACTTGTTCTTCCTCCTGACTCTTGATATCCTACAGGAGGAAAAAAGAATGCAGCAGAATATGGACTTATGGAAGCTGTTGCTGCCTAGAATAACAGCATTTTTATTTGTCAACGAGGGTGACCTTTTTTAAAAAAACAGTCATTTTAGAAAAATAACATCTTTTGAAAATTGTGAGATTTCTATGTCCTGTGATTTTGCTTTGTTTACATTTTTAGTGAGTACAAAATAACATAGCTTTGTTATCTTAGGTAAAATTAATCCATCAGCAGAGTCTGGCCTAGAACTTGAGCAGTCCTGTATTCACCGCTGCTAACTGCAAATTGGGGAGAGAAGAAAACAACTCATTTGTGAATGAAAATACCTATTTATTTTACGTATGCAACAAAACATGCACGTACGTTTTACAGCACTCTATATATAAACTTGCAAATTCAACATTAACCAATGCGGTTGTGTATTCACCTCTCTTACTTCAAGGTTCTCCTGCATTCAGGTTATTTATACAAATAGCAGAGACAGAACAAGTGCATGCTTCGGTATTTGCATCTTGAAGGAAAGTGAGGGACAGAAAGGTGTAAAGCTGTCTGCTGTTGTCCAACATAGAGTAAAACTCTCACACTAGATAAAATAACCTTGAACTTTCAACATCATCATAGTTACTGTTTCTACATGTAAATAAGTGCAAGCATGGAGATCAATCTACTTAAGGAACAATTAAAAAGGGATGCAGAATCCAGACAGAAGGGATTGTTTCAGGTTGTGTCATACTGGAAGCAAGCTAATTCCATCTGTGGCTTTTCAGGTTTTGTTCTGTAGCCCTCTGTTAATTGCATTCTCAATGGAGGATGACAGAATTGCTTCCATTCCCTTACACACTTCTCTATTTCATGCACATCCCAGTTTCATTTAGACTAAGATAAATTTAGTAGGCAACTCTATTCAGTTTTCTTCTTTATCTAGTTTTACTGTAGTAAGTGATTTGGCAGTTTCAGGCCTTCCTTTCTACCAGCACCTGGATGCTACATCAAATGCAGAGGCTGTGCTTGAATGCATCAGATAGCGTTTTAAAGAACTGGATAAGGTTGTCATTCTTCATGCAAATGAGCATTTATCTATGACTGATATGCTGGTTTTCCTCTATATTTGGAGAGAAAATGTTAGGGTGTTGAGGAGATGACTGGGTTGTGAAAGAGAAGTCCACCCTTCCCCCAGGAAAAAAAAAAAAAAAAAGATAAAAAGAAGACAGAGACAAACAGCTTGGCAGAAGAGCAACTTTATCTTTCCTACCCACAAGGATATCTCTGTTAGCTAGGGCTGATATGTTATTTTAGTTATCTTAAATATACTTCACCCTAAAGACAAGATGAGGATCTCAGTTACATGAATGATAATCAGAAACAAATTCATTGAACTTGGTAGCTGCACACACCAAAACTCGTCAAAATGAGAATAGAAGGAGGAGCTAGGAAACCATTCTGATTCTCCTATAGGCCTACAGATGTCACTGGTGACTCGTGGCTTACCATGACATCAGTGAATGGAGGAGCACTGTCCAGATTTATTTTACAGATTTGGAGGGATACATTTTGTGAGGAGACATGGACGTTGATAACATAGATCCTTTTCTTTACACAATGAGTAAATAATGGAATCATAGAATCATTAAGGCTGGAAAAGACCTCTGAGATCATCAATTCCAACCAATTAACACAATACCAACATGCCCACTAGACCATGTCCCGAAGCACCACATCCATACTTTTTTTGTACACCTCCAAGGATGATGACTCTACCACTTCCCTGGCAGCCTTTTCCAATGCTTCACCACTCTTTCAGTAAAGAAATTTTCCTAATACCAAATCTAAAACCCCCCGGTGCAACTTGAGATCATTTCCTTTCATTTTATCACGTGTCACTTGGTTGAAGAGACCAGCACCCACCTTGCCTCAACTTCCTCTTGGGTAGTTGTAGAGAGCAATAAGGTCACCCCTCAGCCTCCTATTCTCCAGGCTAAACAGTCCCAGTTCCCTCATCTGCTCCTCATAAGACTTGTGCTCCAGACTCGTTGCTCTCCTACAGACATCCTCCAGCAGCTCAATATCTTGTACTAAGAGGCCCAAAACTGAACACAGTATTCAACGCTTGACCTCATCAGTGCCATATATAGGGGCATGATCATTTCCTTGCTCCTGTTAGCCACATCATTTCTGATAGAAGCCAGGATGCTATTGTCTTTCTTGGCCATCGGTGCACATTGCTGGCTCACATTCAGCCATCTGTTGACCAGCAGCCCCAGGTCCTTTTCTGCTGGGCAATTTTCCAACCTCACTTCCAAAGCTTGTAGTGTTAAATGGGCTTATTTTGACCAAAGTGCAAAACCTGGCACCTGGCCTTGTTGAATTCCTTACAATTGTCCTCAGCCCATCAATCCAGCCTGTCTAGGAACCTCTGTAGAGCTTTCCTACCTTCAAGCAAATTGACACTCCTGCCCAACTTTGGGTCTTCTGCAAATTTACTGAAAAAACACTCAATCCCCTCATCCAGATCACTGATAAAGATATTAAACAAGACTGGCCCCAATAGTGAGTCCTAGGAAAAAAGCCCTAGTGACTGGGCTTCAATTGGATTTAGATCCGTTCACCACAAAATGCTGCTGTTTGTCTCAGACTTTGATGGTTAAGCATGGGGAAATACTGACATTGTCTTCAGTGCAGGGGTAAGTGTAACCAGCAGGTCTGTGTGTTCAGATGAGAGGGAGACTGACAGGAGCTAAGTTGTGGATTTCATTAAAGCACTCAGTCTTTCAGTGATAACTGCAAGTTCACCTATTTCACTTTAAAGTAAAATGTAAAATAGGTCTAATACTGTTGTAACTGTAAGGGACTTGGGGGAAGTCCAAGCTATAAGATAAGGAAGCTACACCAACTGCAGACTTTAAAGATAAGAAAAGAATTGGCACGCCAAACAAATAAGGAGCAGGTAGATTCCAGCCCCAAAATATCATTGAACTAGCTGCTGTGTGGACAGGGTGTGAAAAGCACATGAAAAGCACAGAGTGGGTAGGCGGATCTTAGATTGTAAGGGTATAATTGCCCAGGGATTACATAAGGCTGCGCTCCTTCACAAGTACCCAGCTCAATTTCTAATAAACCGACTCTGTGGCAGAACCTAGGGTTCTAACTATTTTAACAGACATTGAACGTATCTGAATAAATTAATGTTATACATTCGTCGACTACAAAATATATTGATACCAATGAGAATGGAAAAAACCCACAAACCCCAACCTCAAAGCAGTTAATTCACCTGCTACCTCAAAATAGTGTATTTTCTGAAGGTATGATAAGGCAACTATAGAAAATAAAACACGTTGGCAACTTCTAGATTTCCTGGGTCGTTTCACAGAGCAGAGTTGTAACATATTGCCTAAGAAGAGTGATGTGCCCAGGAGAGGTGTTTCTTTTCAAGATGTTGAGGACTCTGTTATTGATAAGGCATAAAATTGGTATTGCATCAAAGATAAAGGCCAACATACAACAGCTACAGATGAATCATGTTTCTGAGGAAGTTTTCAGGTATTGAAGTGAATTAAGATAATTTTATACTGTTGATATTCTTATTATTTTGAAATAATGGTTGAATTATGGGAGTAAGAGAACTCCACTAAGTTTCCAGTGTGCCCAATGATGTTCAAACTCATAACACAGCTACAGCTCCTCTCCTAGGGTCTTGCAACTTAAATGGCTAACACAAACACAGAAAATAATGCAAAACTCTATAACCAATCAAACAGAACTTAGGATGCTTTAGAAACAGAGACAGAAAAAGGATATTGACAAACTCTTCATGAAAGGCTGTAGTACAATTTTCATCTGAACTTCTGTCTGTGCTGCTTGGTGGGAGATAATACTTCCTGACCCCTGCTGACAGTCACTGAAGTCATGGAGCACAAAGATAGACACTGTCACTTCTTTCTTCCCTACTATAAGCGGAGAGAATCTTCTTTTGGCTGCAGATATATCTTCCACTTTGAAATGCAGTTAGCCCTCTGCTCTGGTAAAGAACCAACTGATCGGTTAAAAATATAGTATTCATGTGTTCCCTTCTGAGTAGATTTCATAGTAGGCTATCAAGATAATAGAGAAGGGGAAAGGATAAACTATTCTTCAAGACAACAAAATCATTTTGGTTGATGCTTTAATTTCAAGTAATTCATAACCATACAGAATGCTGTTATTTCTCAAATTCTTTTCATCTAGTTCACTGATTAGATTTTGTCTGGTATGAAGAGTATCTCACATGAAATTCCTTACTGTTCAGTTGCTACAATGCATCTCATCTCTCTTTTTTTCTCCTCTCTGTTGAGACTGGTTCACACAATCATAACAACAACAACAAAACCAACAATCAACACACACTTGAGAGAGCAAAAGTTTATCAAGAGAGGTAAATTGAAGCACTAAATCAGGAGAGTGCAGTAGACGAAAAGAGAACTTGAAAACATTCTGTAAAATGCTGGAAGATGTGGGGAAGGGAACATTTATAGAATTAGCCTACCATGCCATGGATGATTCCGAGCTCTACAACTTCTCACACGATGGTGTGTATCTAACCAATAATTAGGGTGGGAAGGAGAAAGATTGCTCTTTATGAACAATTAAAATAAAAACAATTATTAAATTGTGCATATTTTTCTCCTCCATAAGCATTAAATGAGGAAACACTATTTTATCTCCTGCTCACCTTTTTTCTCTCTTCTCTTGTTATTAAAAATCTTATATAGTACATAGGGAAGCTTGTACTTATATAGTACAGGGGAAGCTTAATTATAGTGCTTCTAAACTGCTTTGAGATCCTGAAGTGAAAGATGCTATTGTACCATGAAAAAAAAATATTTTTCTCTTCCTTTTCTTCTCACTGCTTCACAAAGCTTTATTGTTTTTGGCATTTGTGACTTCATCTCACCACCTGCTTGAAAGGGGGATAAGCTTCCCATAGTCCTAGCACATAAAATAGATCATAATCTGCTGCAAAAGTTTAGTACTAGAGATAACTTTATAACATACAGTCAGTGTATAAGCTCTATTCTTTGATTTTGAATAATTTCACACTGTACATAAGTTTCTCAGTGTGAACTTCTGGAGCTTCTGAAACCCAAATAACATGAGCAGGTGGGCTGCTGAAGTATTTTGTAGATAAGGTACTGACTTTGGTCAAAACGTTTCGCCTGTGTGATTGGAGCTAATAGGCTTCAACACCTATCCTGGACTAAAAAACGATGAGACATAAAGCCAGGTCTTTGGATCTTAATGTGATCCTTCACTTCTGAAATGAGTGTTCAAATATTTGAATGTGGACAAGTGCAAGCGAGGTGTCAAGTTTTGGCCTTGGCCCATCCAATTTTGGCAACTAAAACTGAGCAGTTGGGCTCCCAATTCCCCTCACCCCACCCCCAGGGAAAAGAGAAAGGAAAACGAGAGGAAAAAGATTTACAGGTTGGAAAATAAACCTACAGTTTTAATGAAATAGTAATCATAATCATAATGAAAATAATTAGAAAGTACTAAAATAAATAATAATGTATGAGATTATGTGCCCACCCTTTGATCCATCAACACAAATGCTGCAGAGCACACAGAAGGGAAAGGGTCTGAAACAGGAGGGAGCTGGATTCATGAACTGGATTCAGGAAAGCATGGATCTGGGATCAGGGACAAAGAGACCGATGAGGTCCTCACTGGACGTCAGCCATTGAAAAAGAGAGAGAGACTTCTGTGATCTCTCAGTTTTATGATGAGTAGGATGTATATGGGATGGAATATTCTGTTGGTCATTTGGGGGTCACTTGTCCTGTCCGCCCCTCCCTGTATGTGTCGCCTTTTTTTTCACTAGCTTGAGGATGGCCTTGGTTACTATAAGCATTGGCCTTTTTGCCTACCAATGCCCTGTGTTATCACTTCTACAGAGGCTCTGTCTGAAAAAGGTGAAGCTAACTTTCAGAAAATGAAGTTACTTAGACGAGACTTAGATAAAGTCAGAAACTGATCCAACTTTAATTGGAGCCACAGCCATTCTACCTCTTTTTTGATACCATTTACATCACATGCAGGTAGTTGTTAATTATATCATCAAATCTTCATATATATATATATACACACACACACACACACATATATATTGTTAATTCATGATTTATCCATACAAAAACTTGCTAAATTCATGATTGTGGATGTTCATCCATTATAGCTGTCTCTCAGGGCAAGAAGAATGGTGTGAGGATTCATCCTGTTTCTTGCCCACAGGCTGCAGGTTAGAGATGCCAACCTCAAGAAGTTCACTGGATGCCACATGGTGAAGCTAGTCCCTCATACTGAAAACCAATTAGTAACACTGTTAGTGACACAGCTTAGAACTGAGCATTCTCACCCAGAGTAAGATAATTTTGAGGTATACATTGAACTTCACCATCTTTTAATATTACCTACCAAGTATGTCCAGGCCCTTGAGTGAATGCAACCCCATGAACGGGTTTGCCTTTGCTCAAAGCAGTAGAAACCCAAGCAGCTTTCCTCAGCAAATTCCTTTCATGCACCACAGGGACTTTACCCCCTTCTACTGTATATAGAACACCTGGTTGAGCAGGACGAGCCATCAGTTAAGCAGAAAGTTTGTATTCTCTTCACAAAATCACAAGTACTTGACTTTGTTGCTCTGTTGTTTTTTAAAACATTTTTTGCTGTTGATAAAGCTGATTGTTCAGAGTTCAGATGCAAAATTATTGAATTATTGAATTATTTTTTCACTTAGAAGGGGTGTAATTGACCCTTATGCTTACACTCTTACTCATGTCTCCTCAAAAACTGGTAGGTCATTTTTCTAAAATACATCAGATCTGTGTATCCAAACATCCTCACATCATATACTTATATAGTCCTTCGAATGATTTTAGAAGAGTCCTTAATTTCCTCTTAAAAATGAAGGATAGCTGGTTAGGACATGGGACGTGCAGAGTGGTGCACCAGATGTGATAACCTTCTTTTTATAGAAGAGTGATATCTTCCATGTTGGATGACATATAAGTTACCACGAATACTCCCAGGAAAATGCACAAACCTTTCTGGCTAAAACACTTCTCTCCTCACATCCCATGAGCAAGGGGCCTGTAACACATCTATATCAGGATGCTGAAACACCACCCTTCAAAATGGATAGAGTGTAAAATAACTGCCGTATAGTGTCACAGCAGTCCATCATCATCGGAAAACGTGCATTCATCATTTGTAATTCGTAACCACTTGCAACAAGCCCAGCTGCCTCCAAACTTGAGCTTTATGCAGTCAGCTCCTGCAGTGTTCTCCTTTCTTTACAGGGGTCCCTTCTGTCTTGCTAAATCATCATTGACTTCTTTACAGTCCCTCAGCATGTGAGAGTTTGACAGCAACAGTCAGTCCAGCTGTGATTGGAGTTATTGCTTTGATATTTCACCCTCAGTCATTATTGTAGTTTTCAACAGCCTGTAAGCCAACCACACAGGCGAACCCTGCAGGTGGCCAGAATAAGAGTAATAAGTTGGGATGTGTCTAAGCACAGAAACTATCATGGCAAAGCACATCTATCTGTATGAAGAAGCTGAAGGAACCCAGCAAAGCCGGACAACTTGTTACATACATATGTGCATACACACAGACATAGCCAGCAGCACAGTCCTGTGTGCTGAACACCTAAACCAAAGATGAGTTTTTTTGTCACAGAAAATAGTCAGAGTAACAGTGTGTTTTCTTGTTCAACAGGTATGTTTTTTCTTCTCCATTCTTCAAAGAAAAGGTGAACTTTAACGTAATCCTAGACTGATTTAAGGTTTGTTGAGAAAAAAAGAACCATTGTGCAATCCTGTAGAACTTACTCCAGACTCCTTGCTATGTAAGACCAGGGCAAGATGCAGTCAGTGACACATCCTTGAGAAAGGGAATAGTATTAATCTGCACAGCATGTAAGTAGCGCATTGACAACAGTGGGCACATGCAATGTGTGACTTGGCTTGACCAGAGCTTACCAAACATACATGATGATTCACAGACAATATTACAGTTCCCCAGAAAATATCTTAAGTGTAAACCCTTTGAGAGAATGTTTAAATCAACATAAAGAAATCACATTCTTTCATGGGCTAGTTTAAAATCTTTTCTGACCAATTCTCTAATATTCTCTTACAGCCTTTTCACATATGATATTTTAATGGAGAAGGCTTATCTTTTTATTTTTTGAGAAATATAGAATAAAAATCTCATGTGAATGGATTCATATCCTAACAAAAGTAATCAAAACTGGGCTTTTCTTGCTAAGAAATTAATTTGACTGCTTTGTTTCACAGCATTCTTTTCTGTTTTCTTCTTTCAGTTGTGAGTTGTGTTTCTGACCTCTATAAGCAGAACCAAAACCAATTCTGTGCCTGTTCTTAAGCAAACTGTTCTAGTGAGTAGCCCTGAAGCTGGGATGCTTCTGGGCCCTGGGTCTTGTGTCTTATAGTCCTGATAGGCAGATCAACATAGTGCAAATAAGTTGCCTATATGACTAATATATACAATTGACATGTAATGTAATGTAACAGCCCACTCTGCATATTGCCAGAAGATAAATTGTCTGGTGGAAAATGAGTCCAGCAGTGCACACTTCCTGCAACAATACCACAGGAAGTCAGCATTTGGTATCAGAGTAAATGTTCTCCAGGGCATCCCTTCTGAATAGTATTATTCTAATCCCAGCTGCACTCCTAAGGACTAGTGATCCAGGGTCATTCTCAAGAATTATATTTAAATGACAAAGAAGATACAACACAGTGGTGTGCCAATGCATGTAACGTACTTATTATATTTATTTCTATTTTAAAATTGGCGGATATATTTTATGACTAGCTGCCTGTGAGCCATTCCACAATTGCTTCTTCTTCTGCACTTTGAAAGAAAAGAGAGTAAATATTAACTTATTAAATAATACAAAGCTGTTTAGGATGTACAACTGAGGGAACAGTGAGCCGCAGTCTAAGAAATCATCTGTATAAACCCTCAGTAACCGCAAAATGACTTGAAAAGAGTAGGATTTATTTATTTTGGAAACAGAGAAGCCTTTGATGTCTAGTTCACAAAATAGGCATCCTATTAGCTAGGAACCTGTACTAATTTATGTTGTCAAAATCCTAGGCAACGGTTTGATCTAGTTTAAATGAGATACAGATGGTTGCAGAATTGAGTTTGAATTTAGTAAACGTTAGATGCTCTTTCACCATTTCATTCACTGATACGCTTGTTTGGCTTCAGTAACTACCCAACAGTCCTTGATCCATCTGCTGTGAGTTTTGTCAATGTGAAGAAACTCATGTCAAAACAGTGGCTGACATGTAAAATGGAAAATTATTTTATTTTATTGTATTTTAACCTAAAATCTGATTCAGAAATAACCAATTTTAAAAGTAATTGCTTATTGTGCATTTTTTTGACTATTTTCAGACATCAGCTGGCATGGAAGACATTCTCTCAGGTTTAACAACACATTTTGTTTGTATCTATTTGCCTGTGAAACATTTGAAAGGAGTTCAGAAATAATTTTTCATAATAGTCAAGGTCTTCAGCAAGTAATAATTTGAGTGGTAGAAAAATACTTTGTAACAACAGTGGAAAATTAAGGGGTGTATAATCTCTCAAGCTGCAATTTGATTAGGGAAACACAGATCCTTACACATAGACAGAAAAAGAGTCTATATTTAATGTCAGTAGCAACTCATAAGCATTCAGCATTACTGGAAAAAATATATTGAAATATTTTAATGTTCTTAGAAATAAATGAAATGTTTTTCAAAACTGAAAAGTTTTCCTTTGAAACTGATACACATCTTGGTGTGTTTATATCTTCTGAAAAGTCATTAATATTCAAACTTATTTAAATAATACATATTTGCATACATAGACAGAGACAGATGTGCGCAGCTGACCAAATGTGAAGTGTAAGTGTACTTGTCTTTATAATTTTTTAATACTTGCAAGGCAAACATAAATTAAATCTATATAATGATAATAATCTACAGAAATTATAGGAGACCTTTGTTCAAATACATAAATTTAGGCAAATCATAATCTTTCCATAAATATTTTAGGAAAAAAATGAATGACACAGAGATGAAAATATAATTTATAAAAACTTATTTGCACAGTTCCTTCTAGATAATTTGTATAGTATTTGTATACATAGAATTACCAAATGTCGCTTCCTTTTGACAGCACAATATTAAAACTGTCTTGTTCCTTCTCTGTTGACTGTCAGTTTTCTCACAGAGAATTACCAGCTCCTCCATCCCAAACATCAAACATGGATATGTTCAACTGGATGATTTTTATTTCAAATTAAGGAAAATAATAAATAATCTATAAAAAATATCAAACAGTGAGTCATGGGCAAAAGATAATAGCCTGCCATTCTCTCAGTAGAATTTGACATGTGAAATGAGTCCCAGCATGACAGGTGGAGATTTTATAATATAACTAGCAAACTTTTCTGGCCATGGAGAGGATTTTATTGGTTTTTTTCAGGTATGGATGCAGTTACAAGGATTATCATATCACGTCAGGTAAACCGTAAGAAGCTGTGAGGCTCTGAAGTCTAACGAGGATAGTGCAGAATGACATTCTTTTCAAGATGTAGCAAGAGCTACCATAAGGCCAAAGTAGTTTCCCAGTACTCCAGAAAGCAGAGTTTACCTTCCAAGAAGTAAACAGGACCAGCATCTTCAATCAGTAGTTCATCTGACAGTGTTTTATTCTGAAGAACAGGACAGGTGATCTGTTTTAATGTCTCATGGGGTATTTACATAATTCTATCCAGAGATGTGTAAATATTTCTAGCAGCCTTGAGTAAATATTTTAGTTCTGATGGACTGGGGCAGCACAAGGAGCCTGGACACTGCTAATTCACATAGAACCCATTAATCATGCCATACTCCACATTGGTTCTGCAGTCTCCACATCATGGACTAGGGTTTTTTTCACTTCAACATTAATTTTTTTTCTGATTGAAACCTGTGTCTCCAGAGAATCTTCTTCAGATTTAAGCTTTGAATAACTCCAGTGTTTAACTCTTTCTACCCTCACTCTGAGGTTGAAAAGGAAGTCCAGCAGGTGTGAGAGTGTATGGTGGTTTCACAGTAACAACACTGTTAAAAAGTATATGGAAAGGGCAGGAACAAGAACAGCATGTTTAGATCTTTTTATTCCCCCATAATCGTGTGATTAAATAAGGACTTAAAAGAGCCAGAGGTTCGTTAGACGTCTGTTAGATTGCTAATGGTATGGTATGATAATTACGCTTTATCCTAGACTGACATCACCTGAAATGCAGTCTGAGATGTATGCTCAGAAACTTGTGTGTTAGCAGTTTGGTTATCCACAACGTAGGATCGAGGAGTCCCAGCTAATAGATCAAAATAGGAAGAGGCCTATAACTAAGAACAGATGGTTCATAGTCTTGTGCCTAGTCCTGACTGGACTTTCTTGGGACAGAGCCAGTGATCACTTCTGATTTACAGTGAAGTATACTCATGCAAAATTAGGCTGTATTGATACAGTTTATGGAATTTGGTTAGTTGATAAATACTTTATACCCAAGTATGGGAAAAATTACTTTATTTGACCCTATTATAGGAAAGCTGATCTTAAATTTAAACATAGGGCCTTTAGTACTGTCAATTACAGAGAGATTCTTGTGCACAATCCTCCATACAGTTCTGAAGGAGTTTTGTTTAGTGAACTTTAAGAATGTATGAGGTGTTGGTTTGGTGCTGACTGTCATGTATGGCAAAGGGGCTATTCAAAAATTTGCCAGGGGACTTCATAAACAAGACTGCCATAGAGAGTCATCTCAGCAGTTAGCAGTCTCAAATTTACATATTTGCAGCTGCAATGATTAAGCTGATTCTCCAAGAAAATCTGCTCTAACGGCAAACAAAATAGATGTAAGCCGATCTATAAATGGTATTATTTTTCTTGTTCTTATAA